>NW_024962270.1:6691737-6919397 GCF_019238085.1 Lagopus leucura
CGCCGCCAAGCGCGCCTGTGCGCGGCGGGGGGAGCGGGGAGGGGGCCCGGGCGGGCCGAGCGCCAGGCTGGGGCCGGGGGAGCCGCCTCGGAGCCGGTCGCCGGCCGCCCGCGCTCCCTACGCCCTCGCGGCCGGCGGCGGCATCCGGCACCGCGGGGCCCGGCGTTGAGGGACGGGACGAGACGGTGGTTCCGCGCCCGGGGTCACGGCCCGGCCCTACCACACCACAGTTCGGGGGAAAAAGCACGACTTCTTGTCCCCGATGCTCACAGCAGCAAGCTGTGCAAAGGAGCGTTTGTTCTCCCCTGAGACAAGGGAAGGCCAGCCGAATTTCTAACTCAGTTGGCTGTTACTTCCAGCTTCGCATATACATTTCAGAGAAAATACAAAAGCACAGGCAGACGCAAAAAAATGTCAAAAGGGCATCCCAGTGACCTGGTGCAGCATCACTGTCCTCATCCGCAACCAATAAGGCACCTCAGCGAGGACCTCATTACAGGATCACACAGCAGTGCAATACTAAAACCACAGGTGTGGGGATTTAAAATCCATTCTTGCCCATATTACAATTTCAAGAATACAACTAACAGAAGAAAACCCTGCCTGCTAGTAAATTGGAAGAAACTGCAGGCACAAATGTGATGCTGAACAGCATCACTTCTTTCATTATTTTCAGTACACCCACATGAAGGCTAGTCTCCACCCAAGTAATACACTTAGCAAAGTATTGGCTAGTCCAGCAAAGAACAGCAAAAAAATTGTTCAAGAGAATTAATACGCATCCCTAAGGTAGTGTAGGCCATAAGCATGTACCATGTCCAGCTTACCATTAAACTGATGAAATCTACTTATAATTAACACTACGTACATACATTAAATACATGCAAAACCCACAAAATCTGCCTCTTAACAAAGTATTAAAAAAATAAATAAGAATTAAAATCCCAATCTTAGGTCTCTAAAACCTACAGTCTGTATGTAACTAAATCATACACGTTTAACTAAATTTAGAATCACTAGGAAACTTACCCGTGCCCACGTTGTGGACTTCTGCCTCAAAGTAAGCAATGTGGATTCAATTCCCATCTAGGTAGGTTTTTTTTTTTTTCTTTTTTTGTCTTAGCTTTGCAAGATGTAGCAGAACCCCATTACAGTATCTGTAGGATCTTGCTAGAATGAATATATCTTAGTCCCCATGTTACCCAGCTGTTCAACAGGTAGAAATGGCATACGCTTAGAACATAGAAGAACTTTCAAGTCTAGGGGAGCCTATCAGGTCTGTTCTCTGACTGACTCAAATGGGTTGTACACCTGAATTCTTCTAAGCTTATTCTGCTCAAAGCTAAGGGTACAAACACCTCTAATTTAGAAACCAACCTGTTAAATGGGCGCACAAATTGTTTTCAACGTATGTTTGCACAGAGTTGGTCAACTTCAAACACCATTAGGGACATAATAATCAACTGTTGAGTCTTTTTTTTTTTTTTATAGGTAATAAGAACATAGGTAACTGAAAGAAATGAATCTTTGTTTTATAAAATTTTGCCCTTACAGTTACATTTGACACGAATTTTGTTCATGGACAGTGGGATTCAGCTGCCTAAAAGTCTAATGGGATGTCCAAAATGTATGAATGAGTGGAAAAATAACTAAGAAGATAATCATAAAACTGCGTAATTGGAAGAGTGAGAGAGAGCATCTTACAAGGTGATACAATCAAAAAAACAGAGACAATTATCCCTTTTCCTCAACAAAATCCAATCTGTACTGGGTTCCCTCTTCAGAAATGCCAAGGAAAAGCTCAAAGCAAAAAGCAGCAACAAGCAACAACCAGGCTACTGCTAACAATGTGACATAACATATAAAATCAGAACCAACATGCATTATCTGCAGAGTGAGGATGCAATTACAAAGAAAGCATTGGTCAGAAGCACAGAATGAAAAGAATAGCAAGAAAACCACGACCACACCAAAGCAAATCTAAGATACCAGTGATCACAGGCATCTAAATATTAAAAGTCACAGCACCACATCAGAAAGAATGTACAAAAGCCAAAACACCACTCTGTGCAACAATTAAAAGTGTTTGTATCTGACAGGGAAGTAGCACCATCATAATAACCATAAGAGGACTAGACTTGCCCTTTGCCCTTCAGCTAAGAACACAAGCATTCCAAAGAACTGTGGGGCTTCTTGGCTCTCCAGGTAAGAGGGAGACAGCGGAAGCATAATGATGTAACCAGAAAGGCATTTACAATCGTAATGATTACTTTAAATGACACCAAGCTATTTCAAGCACTTTCTTCGCTTTTTTTCTTTCACATACCACTGCTTGATGTTAACATTGATGATTTGACCATGAATGGTTAAGTAAAACAGGAGCAGTGCCTATCCCTCTGGCTGATGTCCTGCAACTCTTCATCTGCCTGAAGAACAAAGAGCAGAGAAGTCTGAACAGGAAAGCTTTGTTCTCTGTGAAAATTTATTCATTTTAATGTAAGCAGCATGAGCACGTACCTTCAGTTAGCTCTTCTCTTGCCAGCACCAAGTATATTTTGACAGGATTGCCTCATCTCTTTCTCCTATACCTTTGCAAAGGAGAGGTAGAATATGAAATTCTCATATTCTACTCAAATTCTACAGTTACCCACAGATTGGTGAATGGAGCCAGAGGTCAGTAACAACCAGAGGTTTTTTAATTATGGCACTACTAGAGACTAAAAATGATGGAAAACAAAGTTCATGGACAAAATTCTGATACACTTGTACCTGACCCTTCTCGGGTCTTAACAGCTTAAACTGATAGCCTAGGATCTAAATAGCACAGTTTCTGTTACGATTCAGATGATGACAGACAAATATTTTCACGTATTTCTGATAGAAACTGAAAAGGAACTGGATGATTAGTAGGATACTGTCACTGAACATGCCTATAGAAAGGACAGGCAGTCACACAAGTAAATGGAGTGTAATTCTTCCATGCTTCATCCTCCAGTGAGACAAGATGCTTCTTCAAGCTGTTTGTGCGGATGTTAAAAGTATGAATATTTTGTATTTGTGCTTTAATCAGCAAGAAAATTATTAATGCTGATATGTAAAGGCGTTGTTCTTGGCTGCACAGAGCCTCAGAGGACATTATAATGTAGGCTTACAAGCAGTCCACATTCAGAAACTCTCTGGATTCTTTTCAATGAATTTTGGTGAATGCATTCTCAGCTATTCATGAAAAATTACCCTACCACTCAGTGCTTTGACAATTTGTAAATCTGCCTCAATATCTTTTAGGCCCAGACTGAAATGCCTACTGGTTTCTTACAGTAGTAAAACTGGTGAAACTTACCCATGTTAGATAGTTGTTACCAGAAAACAAAGCAAAAACGACAACAACAAATTTTGGCTGGAGATTTAGCCATCACAACAGAAGCTAAGTTACAGAGCTATGAAAAAACTGCCAGTTTTGGAGCCACAGTTCCATTTTTAGGGAGCTGAATCTATTCACTACATTTTGTTTTGAGGAAAAGAAAGGAGAATGAAAGGGATCTGGATAGATTTCTGGCTTTTCTACCAGTGCAAGTGTTTTCTACCTTTGCAAGTTGTACTTGCACAGGAAAGCCATTATAGTTCAGCCAATAACTGACAGTTGTGGAGAGCATAGAAAGTGCCATAATGCAGCTAAGCCATCAAGCTGGTTATAAGGAGAAATTCTGATTTATAAGTAAGAAATGCCAGTATTTTCATGTTTCTAAAAACGTTAGGATTCCATTTTGTCGTACTGTTTCATGCATCACCTAACATTAAAGAAAATGCTCGTTTAGAATAAGTGTTAAAATAACGCGCTTGAGCCTTTTTGGAAAACAGGAAAAATATTCAGGTCTCCAGTACCTTTTATTTCTTAGTTAGTGGCAAGGCAGTCAATTTTCCATAGCTTCATTTATTTTCATTATTCACAAAAGATATTACAAAGAAAGACTGTATTTTTAAAGAAAAAAATCTGAGCTGTTAGGTTCAACAAGGTGACTAAGACAAAAAGAAACAAGGGACTGCAGGGCTCACATTGCTGTATTAGCCAGTATTTCATTATTTGATGCATCGTGAGAAAATGAGAACCTAAGTGCCTCGGTTACACTCGTTCAGTGCTGCTAGTGTCAGTGGACTAGGTGGCTACACCTGACAAGAGAACCTTCCTTCCCTTTTGCCTCATTCTTTGGGATTCTGGAGTTGGCAAGAATACAGATTTTAATAAATATTCAAGCTTGTATGAAATCTGTTGCTTTTCTTTCTTAACTACTGGCTCTTCTGGTGGAGAAAAAAAAAAAAAAAAAAGAAAAGAAAAACAAATGCCTATCAGGGAACAATAGATTCTACACACTAAAACGCCCTTAAGAATCTCCAACATTTCAGTCAGAGAAATACATGGTCTTATTTAAAAACACTGTATTAGGAACCATTGCTCACTAGCTTGTGAGCGAGACAGAGTGGAGTAAAAATCACAAATGAACAGGAAAGCCAAATGGAAAAACTGTACTTGGCAGAGGTTGTCTTTGACAAGCCTTCCTGAGGAATAAGGAAAAATGCAGCTTCTCCTTTCTTTTTAATATAGATTTAAATCCACAGCAATGAAGGAAGAATGATAATTAGCACGTGTATTTATCAGCTCTTATACTGGATCTTTGGGAAGACTTTCTTCTTTCCTATGAGTTCCCTCTGAGAAAAGGCAGCTGTTTCTAACAGGCACTTGTCAGTCAGGCACACAACATAGTTAATCACAAAAATCTCTGTCCAGATAGATGTGCAACAATTTAAGTATGTAATAACTGTTAAATCAGGTATCCAGAAAAAGATAAACTTTCATAAATTATACAGTAAATAAACTGGATAACAGTTTTGTAATTATGTTTTGTTTTATAATTATCTTCTATACTTCTTTTCAAATGACTTTTAGTGCTCTCTACGAGTTACTATTTTTTCTGCATCCAGGTACACAAGGCCTTACTGATCTCTCAACGTTTGGATTGCTCATTCATTGATCATGCAGCATTCTGAGATACTTCAGATCAAGGGGCATTAGTACCTCTGCAAAGAGATTAGAATTCAACTGTTAGCATGACATACACTTCCTAGTGTACTTGCTATTAAAATATTTGGTAACTAATCTACATTTATGTATTTCTTTTATTAGAATATTTTATTGGTATTTTTATGCAAACAATGTATTAAACTTTGCATACACAAACTGAAACAGGCTTTGAAATATGTAGAAACATTTCAGCAGGCATGATCTTTAAAGGCCCCTTCTTCCAAGCAAACTGCTCTATTCTATCCTGCTGTAAAATCTACGTAGTTTAGAAATGAATTGGCAGGTATGTAATAACCCTGAAGAAAATACCTGTACAGGAACTTTCAGGCCTTCTATTAACTCATATCCTTATTCAGCAACACAAATTTGATCAATCTGAGTTACGATAAATTGCTCTCAGTACCAAGACTGACTGTTGTACAAGGTGGGTTTACATACTTACCGAATACTGCCTGTCCTCTGCATAACCTCCATAAGGTCTATTGCTGCCTGGATAGACAAAGCTGTCAAATTGCTGGGGTTGCTGGCTGGAAACATAGTCTGGTCTCCTCATTGGCTGAGCATATCTGGGGCTATGCAAAAGAAAAAAGACATTGTAAAGAAAGTATATGATGTAAATTAGAGTACTTGTTTAAATAATAAATAAAAATAATAAAGCCTGTTAACTGCATACATGATGTCGATGCTATTGCAGTAGAACAGCAAATTGTTCTGTCTTTTAAATTCCTTTTACTGCAAAAGACCACTCATCCTACAAAAGTGAATTTAAGGACATTAATTTGGGATTTTTTAAAAATAATACATCATGATAAGTTGACCATCAACATTTTCCACATTCATATTTAATAAATAAATAAATAAAAAATCAGGCCTTCTTAATGGACCAAAGTATTAGACAGCTCCAGACTGCAGTAGGACCCTGCTGCTTATGAGGAAAATGTTCTGCTATCATTTATTTGCCTCATGGGAAACATGTTCTCTGCAAAAACTGCTGGAGTATATGCAACAGTGGGCAGGTGTTAGTGAGGAAGATAAAAGTAAGAAAGCAAAACTAAGGAAAATGTTTCCAACAAAATAATTAAAATTTTTATAGACTAAAAACATACCTTAGCCTTTGGATAAACCAGTACTCTAGAATTTAGCTGCAGAAATAAATTTGCACCAACTTTTTCATTTTAGTATTATATTAGGAAAGCAGACTGCATCAACACACTTCAAAAACATTACATAATAATGTATTTGAAGTCAGAGAAAGCTGACAAGTTTAGTCCTGTCTGCCAGGTCATACTTACAACCTTTTCTATCACATTCACGCCACAAAATAATGTATGCAAGTTACTTAGTCCAATGCTTTGGCATTTACTGGATCTCTGTCATGGCACTAGCATGACAGAAATGACTACACAGAAATGATTGGTTTTCAAACCCAAGGATCAAGTGAAAATAAATAAAGAAAAATAAAGAAAAGATGGAAAAATAACAGCATACCTAGAATTATCTAAGTGACTCGGGCCTGGGAGATCTTCAAAATCTTGTCTTCTCAGTACAGCTTTCGGCAGTTGCCCAGTCCAGGTGACCTATACATAAGGGTTGCACACAGCAAAATAACAAATTACAAACATAGGTCACTAGGCACAGCGCACTCACAGTTGTCTTTGGTGGAAAATGTATAGGATGACTTCTTTATTGGTAACAAAATATATAACAAAAACAGTACAGACATGTTTTAACATATATAAATTCAATTTATCTAAAAGATTCGCTAGAAGGAAGACCTTTAAGTATTTGAGCAATGTGGAAAATGTATGCCTAAAGGCATACAGAGAAGTACCCAGGTAAGTCTGCACAATTAAGGTAAACTAGATATTAAGGGTCTTATCGAGTCCAGTGAGTTCCCTTGAGTTTCTTATGATTAAACATTTCAAGAAGATGCCACTCCACAAATAACAGTGGATTCACCTCAGATTTATACAACACCACGTCTAAAATTAAACTAAATACAGTGATTGATAACGAAAGACCAATGAATACTGCTGCTTAAACCGGCTTCTGTTTTCCCAGACATATTTCTAGAGAACGAATGAAAACATCATGAACAAACAAGAAGTCTGTTCATCTTAAAACTAATACATTATATTTGTTTCTAAAGGTATCTTTGTTTAAAAAAAACCTGATGACCTGAGGCAATTTTCAAAATGCAGCACCCTCAGGAGAGGAGCAGTATTCAGGGAAGACTGCTTGCAAGAGCAAGCGCTGGAGCTATCATACCAGACTCTCTGCAGAAAACAACCCTGTCCCAGTTGAAACTAAGACACAGATACAGATCACAGTTTTCTCTCTCTCCTCCCTCAGGCAGTTTTGGTTAAGGTTCCCCAGTTTACAGAATAATACATGCACAGGGCTGCCACGTTGGCAGCTCACATATTCATGACCATCACATCTAACAGGGAGACGAGGCAGACAGATTCATCTGTTTCTGGGCTTCAATGTACTGTCTGGATAATGATGAAGTAGGACATACTACAGCCATCATCCAGAGTAGATCATTTTACAATAAGATTTCTTTCCTCAACTAGACATGCAAAATTTGGTCTAACTCCTGCCTTAAAAACTATAGCATTATTTACATGCTATTCAGAATTAATTACAAATTAAACAGCACCACCTGCTGGTGTAGGTGTCTCATACCATTTTTTTTTCCCATTAATATACTCAATTTCCAAGGTATTAATATTTCACAAACATATTTAACAGGAAATAATACATCTGACTACATTCTTTTCTTTCTTTTCCCTATGGCTTATAAAGTGTCCTCAGACAGTATACACTCTTTAAATAGTCACTTCAAATACAGAATGAGGAAGTGAATACAAAGACACAAAAACGTAACTCCCATTCATCTTTCTTTTTATTTCACACTTCCTGTTCTGATTTTGAGAAGTATTTATCCACCTCCTCTTGTGCTAACCACCAGTTCAAGTGAGAACCTCTGCTGTAAAGTGCACCTTGCCTAAGAGAAACCTGTCACAGCAGTTACCCTAGTCCAGAAGGCAACACCTGGTCCTTCATGGATCCACATTCAAAGAACATTGCTGGACTACTTAATTTTTGAAAAAGCACTATTTTTTGCTTAAAACTTCTGCCTAGTTTCATTTGACACTGCTTAGTTCAACATTAAAACAGAGAACAGTCATTTCTTACACTGTCTCTTCTCATACAGAAATCACTACTGATGACTCTGAAATTCCAGATGTACTACATGTTCAGCCAGTCTTTCCTCTGGTGAAGAGTAGCTGGTACACAAATGAAACTGTAGGTGCAGCCCATCAAGCAGCTTTAATGGGTTCAAATCTGACAGTAACAATTTCTTCCTCTCTGGCTACACACTACTGCCCTTTTTCTTGCACTGGCGTTATTACCAGTAATAGCATGCAATGATTGAGTTTCTGAGCTGATCAGGCTGAAAGCAGCTCACCTGGCAGCTAGAAGAGAACAGTGATGAAACAAGGAAAGAGGCCAGAATATGTGGCTTGAGCTCATATCCAAGATTTTTCTCTTTTTAACACTGATATTCTAACTGGCCAAAAAAAAAACCCTTTAATTTGAATATAGTTTCAAAATAACACCAAGTTCTTTGTTTTCTCCTATGCAAGCTAAATATATTTCATGTTTGATGAAGAGGTTCATGCATTTAGATGACCTTGGAAATCAAATACTGGACAAATAAAACTAAGATCTTAAACTGAGGTTATCTTTAGTTTTACAAGATGACAGCTTCATGCTATTCATACACCACTCTGTTGAACCACAAGGTCACGTTCAATTTCCACTAGAAAGAGGAACATGTGATGCACAGCACGCAACATCTCTTACCCTTGGTGACTGCTGAGCAGCATGCCCCAGGTTACCAGACAGTTCGTGACTAAATGTAGGGTTGTGGTGTACTTCATGGTACGGAGAATTTGTCTGCTTCCTGGTGGGCAGGAAGAACACGAATTGAGAGCATCAGCAATAGTTTGGTGGGTCATAATGAATCTTTTTGGGCTGCAGATTTGTTCACAAACTGTACCATCAACTGAGATTTATTAGGGCAATGATACTTGCAAGCTATGTAATACTGCAGTTCTTCAATAACACAGGACAAACCAGGAGTACATGCTAACAGGACACAAGGAAAGATGGAAAAAATGAAATATTTAGCATGGAATTGGGAGAGACTCCAATGTAAACAAAGAAAGTGTTGAAAGCAAAGAAAAGCTCAAATTGTCAGTGGTTAGTGTTTAATCTGCAACACTTGTCAGTGTTTAGCAATCTGATTTCCCTTTTTGTTTTCGAACATGAGGAAAGCAAGCCAATCCTTCACAGCAAACACAGCAAGAAAGACTTGGTAGTCTTGAGTTAGAAGTAGTAAATGCACTGATTAAAGAAGAGAGACAACGACTTCGAATGAAGTTGTGAATAGTGTGGTAAAAGATGAATAACTTAAGGTGCTTGATTTAGGATTAAATTGTGCAAGGAATACTTTGGTAAAGGATGCTATATGGTAAACTTGTTGATTTAAATATCAAGAGGTTACAAATTAATCAGAATACCGGGCTACTTTTGTTTTATTTTAGTTTTGATTGTAAAAACCTTTTTAACTGTATCCAGAGTAACTTACCCAGCTTTTTTACCTTTACAGCAATAGACACACTGAAATATTGCAACAACTATGAAAACCAGGGCTACTGCAGGAAGAACAGATACTAGTATTAAATCCAGTGTGTTCCAAAGCTGGTTACATTTAGGGCCCATGTACCAATACTCCATCCAGCCCTCTCTGTAGTAATCACATCTGCAAATAAAAACATTTAAAATCATGCTGCTAAAACGTAAGTAATACAAAAAAAGGAAAAAATATCTTATTGTAGAATTATTCACTATTGGACACTGCAGGAAACCAGAGATTCAGTATTTTTTCAGTTCCTCTAAAGATGTTTCTGATCTGAGAATGCCTACCCATCTTATTCTGGATATGATGCAAATACAGGGTCAGGACCAACCAAGAACTGCATATCCAAGTTGGCACTGCAGCAATTCCAAGATAATATAATAAGCTTTGCTGAGAAAAGAGAATGTAATCCTAGTAGTCACAGGGCAATTCTGGTCAAAGATCTTTTCATCATCCATAAGCACATGAAACCTTCACTATCTCCAGAACAGATATACAGATATCTTACCTCAGTTAATATGCAATGCCTGTATTGAGCAGGATATGATTTAAAATATGTACATTTATAGTTTCAAGTAGCATTTTATTTGCTGGAGTTGCAGTAAAATTTAGGCAGTATGTTCAGTTATCTAATCTGATACATTGGGTAAAACAGGAGGTCACATAAATAAACAACAACATGATGACTGGGTCACAGAGAAGTTATTTCTTTGAGTTAACTAGTTAATTAGATGAGCTTCCTAATTCTGACCAGTTATTTTCTTGCTGACTTCCTACAAGTTTAACTGTCAAATTATATGACAAAAAAACAACCCACAGTGCCATATTTTCTATTCACATGGTGATTTTTTTGTTTAAAAAGGAAAAAAGCAAGCACATCTTGGAGAATAAAATGTTTATACATATGATTTTCTAAAAGCTTTCATTTTGATTAATCTGAGGAAAAAACTTGTTATTACATATTTCAGTTCTAAAGCACAATATTTGAGACAATAGCAATTTGTGGGGAAATTGAGGTTTATAGTAATTATATAAATGATTAATTACATATTGTAAAAAAAAAAAATTAAACTTTACATTCAGACTTCAGTTGTGATGCTTTCAGCAGTTGTGATTTCATGCAGATTGTGAATGAAGATCGATACCCATTTTCACAGAACACAGTGCTGGGTCTAAATTTTGTTCTTCATTAACAATATATTCCACAAGCACATTTACATGAAAAAGACCACTACAACCTACCTGCAAAAAGGTTTTTCATTTTTACACTGACAAGGAACTTTGGCAGGACAGAAGCCGTCGCTATTACCACTGCAGTCACCAAAGTCCTCAATTGCAGTGCAGTTGGCTGCAAATTAAACACAACAACAATAATAAAGAAAAACAACTTAAGACTTTTGTATGGTAGCATACTGTTACCAATGTGTATTTCCAATTACATCAGAAATTTAAGCTTCATATGATATACTCTGCAAAAAATACTAGATCTTAATTTCTAGTGACTTGTCCCTTAAAACTTCTGTAATGACTGGAGAAATTAAGGCTTACCAGCTCAAATTACTTTGAGTTTACAACAACCTTCCAGACAGCCAAAGTGTATGGCTGATATGATTATAATTTTTATCACATTATTTAAATATGACTATAGATAAATTATAGTGTGTATAATCTCTGGATCATTGCCAAAGACAAGAAATCATTAAATCCATTTGGGACTCAAATTCTCAAACTATAAACTCAAGCAAAACCTTATTGCATGGTTTGCTTTCAGATTATTCTTCCTCATTTTAGTATAATAAAGGATTTATTTTGCATTAATATGGTTTCTCCTCCCACTCTTTTACTGTATATGCATTGTGGGTTGTAAATTATGATCCAGAAGTCAACTGCTTACAGTACTACAGAAGCACATGGATGCCCAAAAATAATCACCTCACCAGGAAACCTCTGTCAAACCTCAGAAGTTATCACATTTGACATTTCAGCCCTACACAACCCTACACATTTTTTGCTATCTCTTTTTCTTTCCTACACAGGATTTGGCCTGAATGCTGTACTCATCATTCGCACCAACAAGCTGCAAGCTGAACCAGAGGTTCTGGTACAAAGCTTGCAAAGTCTAACATAATTCCTGCCTGCAGTAAAGCATTTAGGGACACACACCTGAAATCTTTACATGGAATGTACAGCTAAACGACCAACTAGAAGGCACCACTAGAAAAGGTAAGGAAGATAATTAGAACTGAAAGACTTGCAAGGCTAAGCACCGTTATGAAATTCAGAAAAAAAAACAACAACCAACCAACCCAACAACCAATACAGCTGAATATTATTTGCAAAACTTTTCACCATAAGATAAATTTTTAAAGTTTGAATTAAGGCCATAATATTCAATTTCACTGAAGAACACCCTGCTGAGTCATTCACAATATAACAATATCTTTTATTTTTAAAGGGGTTAAGAACAAACATTTACAGGAAATCCTCCCATAAAACAATCTTCCCAATCCTATACATAAAACAAGCAGTTAACACACAAACATCTTAATACTTCATTGCTTTTCGATAATTAAAAACTCTCTCTACCTAAACAGTTAAGAGAACGTACTCAGAAGCAACGCCACTGGGCTTGCAATACTTCAGGAGTGCCTCTAAAGGTTAGCCAAGTACTCAATAGAAATATTACTATTCTAGCAAACTATAAAGCAAAAATGTATTTCTTACGTTCTTGACTCAGAGAATCACCAGCCACCAATAGAATGAAAAACAAGACTTTAAGAACGGACATCCTGTTGGCAAGTGTGGTAATGACGGCTTCTCCCAGATGTTGTTAGCAGCAGAATGAAGTTTCTGTTACTGCTGTTGACCACAGCAAGTCAAAGATCATGGATTTTGAGCTTGCTTTATAGCATCATTCTCTATAAAAAAAATTACTAATTAACTTGCATCAGATACAACTTCCTGGTAAGTGTTCCACTGTAATTCATTTTACGGTAAGCAAGTTCCATGAAACGTTCATTACCCTTTCAATTTCAAAATACGTATGAAAAGAATTCTTTAACTACATGACTTTCAACATGCCAAGGTATCCGTCACAAGCATTTACTGGTTCTCCTTTTAGGTGTACCTTACCTTTTAAAGATAGCAACTCTGAATGTATTTTAATACACTTCCTGGAATACACAGTGTTCTAAAAACACATTAAAAGCCCGTAACCTAAATATGAGAAGTTTGTTATTTGTATTTGATATTGGTCCTAAGATGTTTGTGCTTTAAAAACAAATGAAATCTGGCTGCAATTATGGCTTCTCTGATTGCTAGACACTGCTGCAGCTCATAGTATATTACTGACACCACTTTCTTCAACCCACAACCAGCTTAATTACAACACATGGTTGCAATCTTTCTGAATTTTTCATGATTTCTGAACTTCTAATGTTATGATTTTCCAAAACTTTTCCCATAGTTGGGCATGAAATAGCATACATATACTTCCTCATAATCACACAATTATGAATTTTCCAGTCAGATTCTAACAGGAAATAAATATTTCTAAACTTACTGAACAAGACTTTTTGCATTTTCTACTGCCTTTGCATCTCTTCTTTTTGCAGATGTGGAATTACAGTTTTATTTCAGTCCAAATTGCAGATTTATTTTGATATTCTTTTCTGGTAAAATGTAAAGGTAAAATCATGCCTGCTCTGCATGAATAACTGCACCAGGCACTGGTGATGAATAACTGTCCCAAGCACAACAGTTCAATTCACTACATTTGGATCTTAAACAAAAAACTTCATAGCGTGGACTTCTTTCCATAGATTACTAAAAAAACAAGTAGACAATATCCATAAACCTTCTTCAGTGACTGCACATTATTGGTCGGTTTGAAAAGTTAATGCCTAAGTCATAACTGGGCAGAGGTTTGTGTGAAGGAGTCCTGTTTATACATTCTGGCAAGAACAAAGTCAGAATATTTGTTCATTACTAAGATAAATAAATATCTCAGTTTCTAGAAGTGACCAGTACTCTCCTGAATCAGAAACTGGGGTTACAATTATTAATTTCACCTCAATGAATGTTGATGCTGTTTGCTCCTCTGCCACTCTATTGCACAAACAAATTCTATTCTAAGGTGTTCTTTGATAGGAATTTCTGCTAGTATTTTGTTGTGACTTTAGTGAAGGTAGTATGCCAGAAAAACTGATTTATTTTACATGAATGTTTACTTTTGGTTTTCTTAGAACCTCTTCAGTCTCATGTTTCTGATTCTCTTTTGGGACTGTTTTCTTTCAAGCCTGGCTTTGACACTTGCACCACAAGCTGCTTCCAAGTTTACCCAGCAACAATTCAGGACTGTTCTAAAATTCTACCTCATCAGCAACATCTTAGACAGGAACCTGGCATCTTTTCCCATGATACTACCTTCCCTTAACCACTTTTTAGAGACTTACTAGAATCTTTCCTGCTGATTAACTGTAGAGCATTTAGAAGGGCATTTCTCCTCAAAAGCACAACTTAAAAACATGTTTTTGAGTAGTTCAATTTCAAAATTTGACAGTCTGTCCAGTACCTTAATATAATCTTAATGCAAAGGATCCCTTTGGTCACATAGTACTCAGTTTACACAATAATACTCATGCAGTTTCCACAGTAGGTCAAAAAACACACACACACACACACACACACACACACACACACACCCCACAGGACAATTTTGTCTTTCCTTAATGTTAAACGTTCCCTGAAAATAATTCACTGCACAGTAATATCCTCAATCTGCAGCAGGACTCTGAGCAAATGCCTGGTCATCCTGAAGAACACACAACAATATATGCAGATACACACAAAGTTTGTGAAAGACTAGCTAGTTTGTAGCTTAAGTTCAAACATTAGTTTTAAGGATGATGCTCTTCAAATTTCTTCATAACTCATAAAACACCACACAGATATTTTTTTCCCCCAGTCAAGAACTGCTGCTTACAAAGACATGCTAAGCATAGCTAAATTACCAATGAAAGGTAAAAATTAACCTTTATTTTTCAAAGGATAAATAATTATCTGTAAAAATCAATGCCTGGTATATTGTATATCCTTCAAACAATACTGCTTTGACTGAAAGTCAGACCTTCAGTTCTGCCAGAAGAACGTTTCACAACATTCAGTCTTTCTCATCCAAGAACAGAGAAAATCACATATAGCCTGTAAGAAAACGTGTAATCTTTCTTCAGATGTAACAAAGAAGCAGAAGCATGTTTGTATACATGCTTTGTTGTTCTAAATGACATGAAATTTTCCCTCTGGCTCCAGTTCACAACTACTGAATACTAAGCATTAAACACAGATACTTCATGTTGTGGGATAAAGAGACATTTCTATCTATGGCTTTTAAATTTGATTAAAACAAAAGATTCAGGAAAGCTTTAATTAGCAGACTTTACTTAGATGAGTTGTTCTAATGAGGTGTACTACAAAAAAAAAAACAACAGACCACTGGCTGTCTATTGCACAGTGGGATTCCATTGAATGCAACAGGTTTGGACAAGTCTTCACAGAAGGGTCAGAGAGGCCATCAGTAGGTTTTTCTTTTTAGTGCCTACTTACGTAAGAACTGAACAATGGATTAAGTTTCTGCCACATAGACCAAAACTGCTTTAAGCTCTTCATTTCACAGTATACTATTTTTTTTTCCTCTTACTGCCTAAGTTTCTGGAACACTGAAAAATCAAATTATGCATTTTACAGCTACAGTCTACATATCAATGACATCTAGACTAATTCTACAAGGCTGTGCAGTCTCCTTGCCTGGATGCTGACCTGTGCAATCAGCTGTAGGGAAGCTGCTTTAGCAGGAGTGTTACATTCAATGTCTCTGGAGGTCCCTTCCAACTTCTACAACTCTGTGACTCCATGAAAGTTACTGACTTTACATTACAGATCAAAGCAGGTCAACTGCTCATTGTTGTAATCTCAATTCCAGACCAGCTTCAAGACAGCTTTGGATAACACACTCTCTACTACCACTGAATTGCAGAGGTTCTAAGGGAGGCACAGAAAGCTAAAAACTTCTCAGATATTGTTATTATGATCGCTACAAATGAGGCTTATGAAAGTTAGCAGCAGTTAAAAACATGGTAGCCTCAGTTTAGACCTATTGTCTGATCACATCAAGGGAAACACCTAGAACTTCTTTCAGTTGTTTCAGGATTTGCCGATTTTTAGATTTCCTTCTGCTCAGTACTTCAGACTGGTCTCTACGTTTGCTCTGGTCTACTGGAAGAACTCATCAGTACTGTTGTTACACAAATAATAAGTATGATACTTCTCAAATGGTTATGATTTCTTGACTACAGCTTACTACAAGCAACTTACCTAAGCTTTTCTTCACCAAAACCCTGCAATTTAAAAAGAAAAATTATACACAATCTAGTGCATATTACTTCTCCTTTTCAGAAGAGTAGGTGCTGTAATACCACATTTTTTTTTTAGTTTAGAATACATATTTTTGTATTGTAATGACTCTGAGGAATACTCACAATTGTCACTACAAGACAGCTACACTGATATATTAAAACAATCTTTACAGTGTCTACCAAGGTATTCAAGAATCATAATGACAATATCACATTTAAAATGGGCACATCCCTTGTTTGCACAAGGAATTTTTTTGTTCAGGCAACCATACTGTAGTTCACACCATACATAACATTATTTATTGACATAAAGATTGAGAAATTACTTTACCTGGAAGATTATCGTGGAGTCATACAGAAGTAAATATATTTTCTACGTCCCAGTCTTTAAACAGAACATGCCATTCATCCAATGTGGGTAAAAGCCTTTTCTTCCTCATTCCTTAGCTTCAGCATTCTTGAAATTATCCAAGAAAAGAAGATGGAAGCACTTTTCACTATTCAACACATATAAACAACTGAAAACTGAGTTTAAACATGTATTGCATGTTGGCACTGTATGGATATGTATTGATGACTTCTACCACGAATGCTGTTCCAGCACTTCACAAGAGAAGGCTTTTCTCTCCTCCCTGACATTAGTGAAACATGTGACCTAGTCATGTTTACCAATTAACTTTTAAGACGTACTTTAAGGAAAAGGAACTGTCAGTTGGCCCTACAGTTGAGGAAATATACAGGAATTAATGTTGAAAAGTATCTTATCACCCTTTATTTTCAGATGTTTCACAATATCATCACAAAATAAAGCATCACAATCTGTTTCAGGTAAATAAAAATGATAGCATCAGCAAATGCCAAATCTCTATATAAGCAGTACAATCAATTATAAATAAAAAAACATGCAGTAATTTAAAAACGTGTATATTATAAAATATTGCCACGTGATCCAGTTCTTTAAAAGGCATTGGATTTTCCAAAAATACAAAACATACATCATAAAAAATTACAGTCTACTTTCTTACTTCTATTGTGGTTATGAAGTCAACTGGACTTTTAGGATAAGCTGTAAGTTTATGTGACTATGGAATGCCTCTGAAATATGTAAAAGCTTTCCACTAAAATTTAATCAAACCATGTCCTGCAATACCAGGTGTGCCTAGGTTGACTTCTCTTTATTCAGAAGGTTTGCATACTGGATCTGAACACATTACCAAGACTGTAAAGTGTACAGACTTAAAAATAGGACTCACAAGTGTGTCATAAGGTACACACAAAGTTACATTTTTAAAGCCATTGCACAGGTCCTTTGTCATAAAGAGACATGTCTAAAATTCCTTCTACTTATCTTGAACATGCCATATAAAATGTGGAGCTTCAGATCTCTCAACTGAAGAGGGACATCATCATTTTAAATCTGAACAGGAAACACTTTCAAGAATACAATCTGTGTAATGAAGACTCAGCCACCATTTCAACATTTTTACAAAACCAAACTAGTAATCTGATCTGGGTTGCCTTCCTGTTAGCAAATATATTCCAAATTTCTTTGAATTATTTTTTTAACCTCTCAAGTGTCTGGCATGGGTGGAAAAGACTGACTCCATCAGAAGTACATGTGAGTAAAGAACTATTATGCTATTAACATCTATTCTCCTGGATATAGAAACATGTCTTGAGAGACTGGCTGTAGTCTTCCTGAAAGCAGAAAGTGCATCCAGCAAGGAAGCAAAGCTTTTCATACATTTTTGCCCTGTTTTGTTCTCCTTGAGATCCTTAGGCTGTATCTGTCTCAGTGCAGAAATCCAGGCCTTTAGTTGCAAGCCTTTGACTGTGGGGATACTAAACAAAAACTCTTGATAGAAAACAAACAAAATCCCTGTCTCACATGGAGGAGAATGTGTAACAACAGGGAAATCCCAAGTGACAAAGTAACTGAACTAAAAAGTGACAGTAGCAGAACAAATCCTGAGGTGGAACAAATGCTTCGCACACTCACGTGCTGCCTAGCTCCTCCCTTCCACCAAGATGAGGTAACAGCAATACCGCTCTTAAGAACTCCAGAACTATATTCTCACACCGTCTATTCATTAAAGTGAGTAAAAGCAATAATTTTAAGTTATGTCCCAGAAAATGCATGAAGGCCTCAGAGCAAAAATTTAATTGTGAAGCACAGTTCTATCACAATTTTGTCCTGAGAAGTAATTAGAGACTGTACTACAGCACAAGTACAGTTTTGTGCATCGTGTCCTTTTACAACATGAATTTCTTCTGAAGTCAGGGCTTATAACACAAACCATTTGGACAAAGGATCCAAGTCTGCTCAGCTTAATCATTAAGAACTCCAGCAAACCTTCTCCAGACTTGTCTCTATCACAAAGAGTATTAATGTCCTGAAATTATTCAAAGGACTGGAGCAGCTTTTCGCATTCTGGTAGATGACAGACTCTTAAGGTCTGCTCTTGCCTGGTAAGGGCACACATGCTCGTTCCTTGGCATCTCCCTAATGAATCTTCCTACCCCGTTCCCATGAGATTAATACATAGTTTCTTTATACTTTGTCCTGAAAAATGTCACCACAGTAAACCATGCAAACCTGTATCATCTTACCTTTCTTGTTGACTTGTAGTAGTGCTTCACTCAAAGGACCTAAGTTAAATAGAATCCAGGTGCAGAGCAAATGGTTTTGCCTTCATTTTTTAATCCAGAAGCTGACTAACTGACCAGATAGGGAGGCAGATAACTCCCACCATCCCATCTAGCACTTGAAAATAATCTTCCTTTAATTAGTTTCACTTCCTGCTTCGCATCTTCACATTTCCCTGAAAATAGCATAGGAAGCCCAACCATCTAACTTTTCTACTGTTTTCTCTGTAGCAGAACATTGTTAGGCTTTGTGCCCAGGAGCTCTCTGAAGACTGACTTAATATCCTCTGATTTCTGCCTGAATTCTTGCAGTTTCGTGGGCCTTATTATGTGATTAAAGAAAAAAAAAATACATGAAATTCTAATTCACGGATCCCAAACAAGTTTAATTAATAGAGTTACTTTTCTTTAAACTTCTTTTATTTACTGACTTTACTTTGTACTAGACTCCATCCAGGCCAAACTCTTCACCTGAAATCCATATTACAGAATATCAATACATCTGTTTCTGAACCAACACAAAAGTCTTAGTTGGTGCATTTGTTCGTTCAGTGTTTATGCTTTGAGCATGCACCACTGTGCATTATCTCCTTACTAGTTCTGTTAGCCCTACAGTGATGCCAGGAGTACTGCCTGCCTGTGCTAAGGTCATCTGACTTTGAAGTGGGAGCCTCATAAGAAGAAATCAGGTAGTGAAATCTATTCTTAAGTAGAATGGGGGCAAATATCCCATCATATCCCACTGCTGAAAAGACATTCATGTGAAAGTGTTTCTTTTCAGCTGTAAGACATCAAATCAAACTATCTGTTTGTGTGGCAGTATTCCCACTGTTTGTTCTGTTTATTACTTTGGCATTTTTAGATATTTAGCAGCGCTTTCAACCATTTATGCATTTCTTACTTTAAACCTTCAAGCTTTTTCCTAAACATTGCTTATTCACTCTAAATAAATCAAACAGTATCAGCTTCATGAATTCAGCAATTTGCATACAGTTCAAGTTACCAGAAGTATGTAAAAACTAATGCATAGTCTATCATGGATATTTTAAAGATCAGTTGTTTCCTAAGGTAAGTGACATTTAAATACAAAACAAGAATGCACAAGAAGTTCAGTTTCCATTCACATTTGTGAAAGAGGCAAACAACAACAAATGACTCTGCAACGAAAAATGATTTGTTTATGTAAGCATTAGAGATAACGCTGTACATATGATAAAGTAATCAATTAAGGGCACTCAGACCAGTAAGAGTTGCTCTTTGTTCTAGAGCTTCAAGTGAAAAGCAAAGAAGCCTCTCTAGCCCTATCCATGATATTGCTCTTTTTCTATCAGTGAACATTTGGGCTGAAATATAGAGATGTTCACCTTTTCAAATACCTTTTGTGAAATGACGTTTAGTAACAAGTTTGGCACAGAGAAACTTCATTGTGAGAAGACAAGAAGACACACACAAATCCCATTTTCTCAGTGTCACAGTAATGACACTGAATATGAGCGAATTCTCACTGTTTGTAAGTAGTGAGAAACAAATATTCATTGAACAGCATCGTATAAGTCAGTAATACAGTTTGGAATATAAGAAAATACCTGATTAAGTTATACCTCACACAGTATGAATCACAAGTCTTATTCCTTCCCTTCTTCCCTCCCCCTTATCTGTAATACTTTGCAAAAATTTGTAATCAGATGGCTTAGCTTCTTGTACTGTACATATCCACATCTTCTGGGCTGGACTGACCATGGTCCATAAGTTTTGGGTCAGCTTTAAACTTTGTTGTCCTCACTGTTCCTGGAAGAAATATTAGAGAAAATTATTGGAGAAATATTATGATTCACACCACATGGAGATAAAGAAAACATTACTGATGGAAAATCAAAGATATATAACAATTTTGAAACTGTGACAGGGTGCACAGTGAGAAAATTAAAAAAATATTCCTGTAGTCGTTAAACAAAACTGCCATCAATACATTCAGAATACAGGATAATATGCTATGACAGTCTGTTCTATTTAAAAGCAAGAATAAGTACAAATTCTATCCAAGTAATTCAGAGCATACATTAAAGTCATATATTGGACCTGAGATTACATCTGGAATTTTTCATTCACCTGATGAAGGCAGTGGATCCTTTGTACTCCAAGACTCTATAGGAGAAGATTCTGTTCTGTTAGGTGACTGTGATTCAATAGCCGATTCAAACTGCATATTAGATATTTCTTTATTTTTCTTATCTTCTTTTGAAACCGATTTTGACTCTTGCTGCAGCTGTGAACAAACAGTAACGCAAACTAAGATCATCTCAAAGCTTGTATTTTATAAAATTACTCTCAGGTATGACATAATGCAATGGCATCATGCAACGACATTCAGTAGGTAACGCCAGTTGATTGCATGCACTGGGTGCACCTACAAAAAAGATAACTCCAATAAAAAGCCTCACAGCTGTGATACTCTAATTCGCAGTTCACATTTAAGCAAGATCATTTTTTCATGAGTATATTCAAATCTGATGCTCTGTTTTAACCTGAGACACTCCAACTTCTTCACAAAGAAGTCATTGCCCTCTACAGCCTTTACAAAGACAAAAAAGATAGAAAGCAATACGTAGATCTTACAAAACACTTAATACTAGACTACTTACTACTGTTAGACTAGATGATCTTAGATGTCTTTTCCAACCTTAACAATTCTACTGTATTCTTAGCTAACAGAAGAGAGAAAGATAAATCATGATGTCTCCCTAGTAATGGAAAGGAATATGTAATATGTTGCTTTGGTTACAGACTTCACTAAGTGGAAAAAAATTAAGCTAACAAGAACTGTCTTTACCACATCAATTCTTGTATCTCTGTCAGCTTAATGACATAAAAGGTCAATATAAGGAAGTTAATGATCTTTTTTTCCCCCACTATGGTTGACCAAGGACAGGACTTGGAAAAAAAAAAAAAAATCAGCTTAATCTGTGATAAACGCTATTTAAATCACAGGGTAATGTAAACAGACTACGTGAAATGGTTATGGAATTCCCTTCATTATATATATTTATATGAATGAAGGGAAGGGTTTATATGTATAACTAAACACATGTTAGTCACACCTACAGTGATTCTTTTTTGTTAAGCTCAAAAATGAGCTTTAAGAGAAGCTCAGTCTTCTCTTGCATCTTACACACTGTGGGAACACACAGAGGATCTGAATTTCTACTGCTCTGAAAGGTGTAATAAATACATTAATTAGACATTTAAATTACAAAAATATCAGAGAGTTTTTGTACTTCCCTTAAAACAGTAATCTTAAACAGTATCAGCAGGATGGTACTTGACTTTCTCACTCACTCTCTTCATTCTATGAATTTACAAGCTGCAGTCATTACTTCAGAAAGCCTACCTTGGAGGGATCTTCCTTCTTTGCCCATAGAGATCGTGCAGCCTCGTAGGTTTGATGGCTTGCAGAAATTACCTTTTTCCCTGTTACCTATTAAAAAAACAATGCCATTTTAAAAAAGCTTTAAAAAAACAACAGATACTGACCATTCAAATGCAACACAATTTACGAGAACATGCTCAAAACCATGCAGAATAGGACATATTTTAACCATCTGCTTCTCAAAATCTAACGAATATTTATTTTCACCAAGCAGGTCCTAAATAATGTTTACAAATCCACAGGTAGCTTTCATATGCTATCCACACCCATCTATCCAAAACAAAATCAAAACATACTCAAAGAACAGTGTTTTGTAAACATCAGCACAATTGACCAGAACAACAAATATGAAAGAATCCAGGCCTGCCTCACTATTCTGCAAATGATCAAAGACAGTAATACAAAAGAATGAAGAAAAAAAAAACAACAACACCAGAAGATGATCCAGTCCATGAAAGTGAGCAGAGTTGTGCTTTACGGGTCTGAATCCCTCAGTCTTTCAAATTTTAGAAAAGTAATTTTATAACGCTGCAGTAACCATGGAGAAACTTTACAAGTGCTCTGTAGACACAGAATATTTCATAGCTGCAACTACAGAAAAGCTGCAGAAGTTGACACAAGTAAACAGGAAACAAGGATTTAGACTCCACTGCAGAATTTCTATTCATTTCTGTTCATTCCAACCCTGACATTTAAGTCCCACTCTAATGAGCCAAGGAAATTCCCCACAGCCTCCTGAGGAACTGCAACCCTCAACAACCTGTATATATGAAAACAAATACTTCTGCTCAGCTTAGTCATAAAAGGCCAATTTTAACTACAGAATTAAGTCTTTACTGTGTCTTCCTAAATACTCCAGAAGCGTATAAGAGCAAACACCTCATTAAAATAAGTAGATATAACAATTGATTCATCACAATGGAAAAAAATCAGAGATTCAGATTAATTACAAGAGCAAAATGCAACTACCAGAACATTTTCCTACCTCATTCATTTTGTATAGAAGCACAGTTTTTAAACTACAAACACAAAGACTGTCAAGGAACCAAGAAGAATTCTATGGGAGCTATAGAGAAGGAAGAGATGCGCTGATGTTCTCAATTCAGTCTTTGTACAGAAAAGTACTGTAAGCAAACAATTCTTGCATGCAAAATATGAAGCATGGTGCTGCTTTTCTATGTAAGCAATGAAGACATTAATCAGGTAGGCAACTGCAAGATGACAGTAATTTGAAAGCAAGGAATCTTATAAAAGGTGCAGTTGTATCTCAAATTGCATATCTGCCAAATTCAGCCACTTTGTATTTATTTTTTATTTGATTTTATTTCAGTGAGACAAAAACATGTTCATTCATTTGAGAAACGAGGACTAAAATTGAGAAGCTATCCAACTGCATTTTTTAATTCAGTCACTTCTGATAGTTATGCAATTAACAGCTGTGATACACTGTGTTTTAATGAAGATGCATTTGAATTCCAACTCCCAGTCCCACCACATTTAAATCAAATGAAACTGGACTGCTGTGACTAAATTCAGTGTTAATTCAATATTAAAACACAAACTTACCTTAGCAATTACTACTGCCTGAGCTGGGTAACAAACTGAAATTCCTAAAGTAGTAAGTCCCAAGGGATAAGCAATTTTCTTAAATCTAGAATCTGTACAAAGCCAAACATTTCATACAATTAGCTTTACGTTACATTAGTGTCTAAGTGGTTGTATTAATTAAACACAATCATTTAACCTCTAACAATTGTTTGCATCCAGTTTATACCCACCATGCTGAAGAGAGAATACAGAACTTTACTACAGTTCAGTAAATGGCCAGGTTAGCAAGAGATACTGATACCCTCCATGCTGAGTTTCCCACACAAGAAAGAATCCCAAAGCAGATTTGCCAATATTGTAAAAAAAGAGAAGAATTCAGTTAGGAGCTGCTGGGGCTTTTCCGAAGCTGCATGCATGCTCTCAAGGACAGAGTGCAGAATGTGAAGCAGCCAGGGGCCTCTTTCCTCAAGAGAGAATGGCTGAGCCAGACTGAAGTTCCCCTTTGCTGACAAGAAGCTAACAGATTCTCAAGCCCAATTAATTTCTAATAATGAAAAAAACAGTTTTTAAATGTCTGTAAGTAACAGGGATACAGTAAGAAATCTACCAATGTCAGGATTTTGATGAATCCATTTGGTTTACAAAATATTTAGCTAACAGGTGCACTCGGGTATTATAGATAAACATCTTCTGAACAGTGCTTTCTAACAGGTTAAGGATGATACGTTTAATGTTTATCTTGAAAAGAAAGAAGACCATATCTCTACAATTACCCTTTTGACTCTAGAGTTGCCCAAATCACACCTTCTGATGTCCATTCTCCTGTACCTGTTAGACAAATCTTAAGGGCTACTTCATTCTCCATTATTACTTTAGCCAACATCTAAAGTAAGTATTTAATAACGCCCTTTTGATTTATCAGGAAGGATTTTCTTTGACTGCTAGTTGTTTATTTTCTCTATTTCAGAAAAGTCTTTGGACCATTAAAACTACTACATTCAACATGCACAATACACCAATGATGGAAATCAGCATAGAAGCCCTACCTTTTCTTGCCAGCACTGCACCAGCTAGGCCTGATATTGTAATTATGCCGGCTCTGGGAAGAAATTCTGGTGGTGGATTCTTCAGGTAAACATAAGCATCTTAGAATTAAAAAGGAAATGTCAAAGAAGCAAAGCAAGTGAATATTAATGTCTATCTTTGTTTCTCACTTACGAAATAATAATGAAAGTAAAACTCTAAGTATCCAAAACTGAAAACAGTATAAGGACGGAATTTTTGTTAATGAATGAAGAAGTTTTTTTTGTTTTCCAGGTGCACCCTCTAACATCTGTGTTAACTGGGGAGAGAATCCCAGTCCTCAAAGCATAGCAATAAAGTCCGTGACTTTTCTTCCTAGAACCCATTTTTATGTTTTATCAACAACCAAAAACGAAAGCATAGGTTTCAGTTTTGACAGTACTATTAGTTAACATAGATTATATACATATTTTTGAATTTCCCAACACAATGTTTCTGTAGAAAATAACTCTTATTTGCAATTTCTGACACTGAACAATAACGTGCAAACACTGCTTGTAACTCGTGCACAAATAAGCTTTTTTGCAACGAAGAGGAGTTGTGGAATTTTCAATTGTTGTTCAAGGCCTTGCTCTGGTCCTGCTTTAATCAGGGGGTTGGACTGAGTGATCTATAGAGGCTCTGCACTGAGGGTTCCACAGAGAATCTACAGAGGCTCCAGCTTCAACAATTCTGCAATTCTATGATTCTGAAAAAATGAATAGTAAATTAAAAGTAGTCTGAAGACTCAGAAGGCATTTGCTCTGCTTTAAGCTCAAACGTTTACACATAAGAGTCAGCCCTGCCTATGAGCTACCAATTCAAGATTCATTGCCTTCCTCAAACTTTAACAAGCAGTCTACAGAATTAATGCAAGGCAACAGGAGTGAAAGAAATGTTCCCTGCACCTTCCCTCATCACAATGAAATCTAACATTTTGACACTCCATACAAAATCCTGAATCTGCCAAAACAGTATTTACCATAAGGCCACAAAACACAGAAAGCTAAAATCAAAGGAGTGAGAAATGCTACTCAAATAGTCATGTCTCTCCCTTAAGGACAGAAGTAGAACTCCACAGTGATACAGTGAATTAAACAGAAAAAGGGAGGGAGGGGACAAAAGGGGATTTAAGTACCATTTGTTGCAGTTCTTGAATTCGCAAGGAAAAAGAACAGAAAACATTCAATTCAGAAACACGAGTTGCTTACCTTTACCAAACTGAATTGAATCCGCTATTCCATTTTTAGCAAAGACAAAAGCATCCTACAAAATAAAATAAATGTAAGTACTTTGCAAAAGTAAAGGTTTGTAGTAAGAACTAGCCAGCCGATATGTATGGCTCAATACAATAAGACAAATATGACTGAATTTTAAAAGAAAGCCTCACCAGATCAGTGAACTTCCACAAAGGCTGTGCTGAGATTACTTCCTTTTCGCCCAACACATTTATACTATCTAAATTTAATGAGAATTTTTTTCAAAATTAACATTTTGGGATCAAAACTGTAGGGCAGCAGCAGATCTGGATCCCAACTGTGCAACATAAGAAAGTTTCATTACAAAATATTGCCACTTCCCCAGAAAATCTTGCCCAGCAAAACCAACTTTGTCATTTAGATTACAAACACAGTACTCAGTTCTGCTGAAGATAAGCAATACTCATTGGTATTAAGATGTGTGCTCAATTCTTTTCACAGAAGCACAGAATGGCCAGGGTTGGAAGGGACCTCAAGGATCATGAATCTCCAACCCCCTGCCATCTGTAGGGCCACCAACCTCCCCACTTAATACTAGGTCAGGTTGCCCAGGACCCCATTCAATCTGGCCTTGAACACCTCTAGAAATAGGGCATCCACAGCCTCTCTTTTGCATGACTCCTTTCAAATTGGTCAACTTGCCTTATTACAAAGTTGTTTTTTAATCCTGTTATTAGCACCACTGTCCTCAGGCTGCTTCACAAATCAAGCAAGTTCACCTTCTTTAGGAGATTAACAGAATATCATCTTCAGTTTCCTCACAGAAACAAAGCCTGCAGTAACAGTGACTTTGTGCCACCAGAGGTCACTGCTGGTCAACTTCCCCCTCCTTTATTACTGAGGACATGGAATGGAAGTTTGATGAAGATTTACAACTACACTGTTTCAGTTATGTAGTCACTGGCCACACTTTCACAGATCAACAGAATCAGAACTGATAGAAAATACACATTCTAATTTCTGTCTTTTTCAACTACTCTGTTGTATCTCTAAGAAAAAGGTACAAGAAAGTGTCACACACAGCAGCATAAGAAGCTGCCATTGACTAAAAAGAATGTTGATAGGTATCACATTTTCTTGTATGCTTAGAACATTCAATAACAGAGTTGCAAAATACTGCTGGTGGACAGTTAGTAAAAGGCTGCTTTAGCAGTTCGACTGCACTTAGTTTACCTTCCCTAGAGGACCTGCTTCTGGTCCTTTGAAAGCAGCACTCTTTCCAGGACTGTACCTGGAATTTCAGACTCCCAGATGTAGCAGTGATGCTGGCAGGAAGTTAGCTACATAACTCTTAACACAGAAGTTAAGCAAAAAATATTTCTGGAGCTGACAGCGTGAGTTGGCCTTGACCCACTTTTGTATTGACTGAAAGGGACCTATTTGATCTTTCTGACATGTGCATTGGAGAACAGGGAGAACACACAAGTTCCCTGTTAAAAGAACAGGAGAGAAAAACCAGACAACGGCTCTTTTTTGCATTTTAAACTACAGGTCTGTGATAACACAAGAAGTTGACAAAAACAAAAAAAACCCACCACAACAACGGGGGTAAGTAGGATATTTTTTAACCTTTTAGTCTAGTGCTATTAGGAATGGTAGGAAATCTCAGGGGCAGGTATTTCTTACCTTACACCACCCAATATAGTGGCCAGTGGTCTGTCTTATTGAAGAGAATTGCTTCTGCAAGTGACCAGGCTGTTCTTCAATGTATTTTGACTTCAGAGGTGGTGAGCAGTAAATTGGAAGCTGGAATCACAAGTATAACCATACTGCAGGGAGACCATTCTGTAAATTGACCTGCATTTACTGACACTGAGCAGCTTTTCTCAAGCCCACAGATCTTTAGCCTTCCCATTATGCAAAGGAAGTCTGTGTAACAAATCATGGTTTTTTACATTTAGAAACTTGATCACACAACTGTGACTACAAGTCAATTCTTCACAAAAGAAAACAAAGTATCGTACATGTTTTGAGAAGTAGAACTACCGAGCGTGATAAACTGTATTTTGTTAATGAAAAGCACAAGACAGACAAGTTGGAAGATGCATAGAGATTGTACAGTAAAAAACTTATCAGAAAACTTCCTATCTTACCTGGCTTAACTCCAGTAACAATAGAATAATGAAAACAAGGTAAAATTACACTCATTTACACCCTTTCTATTTGTGCTGTAGTTGTCAATTACTTAGGAGATACTTTGTATGATGACACAATACTCAGTTATGTCTTTTATTTACAAGTTAATCAAAAGAAAGAAATCATATTTGTAGACTTTTCTAGTATTCTTCTAAATACTGATGAACAGTAAGAATCGCACCTGGTTTGGCTTCACCAGCTGACTTTTTGATTCCTTTTCTGTTGCTGCATACACTGCACACACAAAAGGTAGGGAGGAAGAAGCAGCAGCCAGCTTCACCACCTGAGAGGGAGATGAAAGAAGGGCGTCTTAACGTAGAAATAAAACTTTATTCCATTCCATTCAGGATTTTACTACTGTATTGTGCTTGATCAAACACAGGATTAAACAAAATCAGTTTAAAAATCTTTTTGAAAGAGTCTACATTCAATAAATGCTTCATACATAAACACTTTCTCAAATATCAGTGACAAAGAAAAAGCAAGAGATGACCACAATTTTGTGCTCAATGCCATTTTGATGCTTTCATCGTTCCTTACAATAAATTAAGTTCTAATCTAGTCAGTGTTTAACTACTCCAAGTCAGTGAATGACATTTTTGTTTCAGCAAGAAAAGGTTCAATTTTATTTGCAACAATCTGCTATCTCCCAATTCAGAGAATGGTTCAACTGCTGTCTAGAAAAACTGTGTGCCAACAATAAGCAACAAGACCAGAATGAAGAACCACCTGCTTAACTCTTCTAACCCTGTCAACTGCAATGCAAGTCACAAAGTTTGGTCATAATAGCTCCAGATCTACTTAGATTGTATTTGGAAAAAGAAAAATCCTTAACACAGAGGTGAACTCCAACACCACTTCATGGGAAGCTGCTTTTTACCTCACTGCCTTAAGACACCAATAGGAGGTGCCCCAGGCACACGGTGCATTAACCACCAGCTCCGACACACTGAAGCATCTGCACCTTCCATCAGTTACAGATGCTTTCATGTCAGCAGCAAGTTTTCTGCTCTTCACCTGAAGCATTCCTTAAAATGCAAAACTGTGAAAACAAGTATGAAAAGCACTTCTGGGATCTGCATGGAGATGGCGGTGGAAGTGGCAGAAAAACTGAAATCCAAGAGAGAAAAAACAACACACCTTGATTTCAGGAATTCCTCATTGTTATTCTTCACTTTCCATTGGAAATGTCTTGCCAAAGGAGCAGGATTAACTCCACAGCATTTACGTGCAATTATGAAACCAAGTGCATGGTTCCACAAAACGAGCACTAGAAGTGGAATCACAGCCCTGAGTTTGGGTTCCCCCAAAAACCCACAGCTTGTGTACTGAGCCACCGGACACAACAAACCTCCATTGCTCCCAAAGCAAATGGTGTGACCATCACAGCAGTGCTTTCAGATCACACACTCAAAGCCAAATGGAAGGCAGCACAGTACTGCTATGGAAGAAGGAGCAAACAGCCTGCCAGCAGTTCCTATTTATTTCACGCTTTTGTTCCAACATAGAAACAGTATGAAAACATGTAGGGCAGATTTCAGTTTGCCCAAAAAAAGAGAATCCCATCACAGCTTCTACTTCTGCCAGAAACATCCCAAATTCCCACTGCCCAAAGCCACGGCTCCACAGCTAAGCTAGCAAATCTCAGCTGGCAACACCACTCCTGGGGACACACCACGCCAACCAGTGTGTGCTTCTTGCCTCACTTACACCCTTGGTGCCCCAAATGCCTCCCTTTTAGCAGCAAAGTATGATCCAATCAATACATGGACAGTCTTTGTGATAATGGTATTCAGAGCCAAACACAGTACGAACTCCAGCCGATTTACAGAGGTACACCCATCCCCAAGGAAAAGGCTGTGCTTTATATCAATTATTAAAGAAAACTATTTAAGAGGTACTGTAATCCAAATAGGCTACTTCAGAACAAGATACTACCAAAGCAACACTCCAATTTTCAGTAGATGCCAGCAGGAAATTTTAAAGTGAGAAAGCATCAAAAAGTTACATTGTTCACTTAAATTTGATTGTTTTAGAGAGTCACAACAAAGTTTATTTATGGTAAATGTAACAACAAAAGCTACAACGTACTCCAATTCCTGACTGACACTAATTGCTTTACTTTTGGATGCCTGAAGACAAACACATGAATGTTTCAAATCCTGGCTCTGCTATCTGACACTGATCTTGGCTTAATTACAGAAACGTTTAACTCTTTCCACTGAAATCACAAAGAACCAGGGAGAAAGAAGCAGCACCACCTCAGCTACATTCAATAGGCTTCACTGCACCGAGCCGCTACAGAATCAGAGAAAGGGACCCTTAAATACCACCACTCCAACAGTGCAGGGACACCTACAGCTCCATCAGGCCTGACCTTTATGGTATCTGCAGGGATGGGGCACCACCACCACTCCGGGCACCACCCTTAGAGTAAAAAAATATTCAGTCTAACTCTCCTCTCCTTTAGCTTGAGGCCATTTCCCCTTGTCCTGTCACAACAAATCCTGCTGAAGTCTGCCCTCTTCTTGCTTATCTTGTTCTTTGCCTAATGAACACTGCCTAATTAATTTATTATTAATTTCTTAAAATTATTTTATTAAACATATTGTCAAAGAACAGTGAACATTAAACAAGGAAAATAACACTCAGTTTACCTAAGTGAAAGGATAATTTACTTATGAAATCTTCTACAAGTTACATAGCACCAAGCAATGACAGAATGCTGTCATAACAAAGGTGAGGAGAAAAAAACCTCTGCAAGAAAGCCCAGGCTGTAAAATACGTGGGAATTACACAGTAAATCAGTAAAACAAATCCAGAATATCAACAATTGATTCAAACCTAAACAGTCTTCTTGCTAATGAATTCAGGAAATAGTTTAATTGACCCTCAAAATAAAAATTAAAGATTTCAGTTCAACAGCTGATCTGCGTTTTAATAATGGTTCTGCTTTTAACTGAGTTAAAGCTCTGACCTAAGCTATAGGAAAACAAAAAAAAAATCATTTAGTCCCTACTGGCAACACATCTAAAAACAAGCAGACAGAAGAGCCACAAGTCCAGAAATGAATTCCATATAAATATACACTGCTGGAATTACAGATACCAGAAGTTATACACCCCGGGATAGGAGAGGGACAAAGAGGAAAAGAGAAACTTCAACAGCAGTAGTCAAAATATTTCCTCTAATACCACTACTATGTTACTAACACAATAATTACTGGCTGTTTTTGTTCACAGACATAAAAAGCACTTTGGTGCCTAATAAAACCATATTTTCTATTTATTCTCCAAGGTGTAAGTATTGTTTCCTGCTGGAACTCCACAGATTCAAAGCAGGCACAGACTTCAGAACACAAAGATGACATCAAAAAAGCGGGCTGTATACAAACACCTGAGGCACGTGTATGCTGTGCATGCCTTATCCGCCATAAAACCAGAATCCACTTGGCAGATTAAAATGAGGCTAAAATTTTAGCAGCTGCTGTGTGTCTGCACTGAAACTGTGTGTTTCAGTGTAGAGCTGTTATTAAATGAGTAACAGGTGTGGTGTTGCACTACAGCACACAGCCATTCAGATCTATGCCCTGAGCTCCACCTGGTTATGCCACGAAGCCCCATCACTTCTTTTCTCAGCACAACCCAAAGCAACAGCCCCGATGCTGCTTTGCAAAAGTAAATAAAAGGATTCACATGTAAGCAACCTACTTGCCAACTGACTGAAGAGTGGGAAACCTGACACTGTCGTTCGTAATTATTTCAGATACTCATGAGCCCGTTTGTCACTGCATGCCTTTAACACCCGTGTTTCAATGCTGCACTGCACAACGCCACCCTCCTACCTAGCAAGTATCCCGATGACATCCCATATCTCGCATAAGGCGTTTCAGACAGCTGTTGGTAGATGGAGAATAACCAGAAACAAACTACTTTCCCTTCCAGTGCAGAACTTAAGCGCTGCGGAAGCAGCTCCTTTCGGCACAAGTCCCGCAGCACTGCCGCGCGGCGCTCAGGGCTCCGCTTCCCGCCGCTTCCCCTCAGCACCAGGCAGCGGCCGAGACGCGCGGCGCGAGGAGCGCAGCCTTCAGCTCCCGCCCGTCCCGGGGCAGCGCGGCCGTGCAGCCGACACGAGCTCGGCACCGGACAGCCCGCCGAGGGACGGCCGCGGGACGCTCAGCACGGCGGCCTCGTACCCTCACAGCCCCGCGGGCCAACCCCGGCTTCGCCCGACCCGGTGCCTCCAGCGCGTGTAGGCAGCGCGGGCACCCGCCGCTCCGCAGGGCTGTGACGGGAGTCGAGCAGCGGAGGCCGCACAGAGCCGGCGGGAAGCAGTGTTCCGCAGAGCCCCGAGGAACGGAGGGGCCGCGGGAGGCGCCGCAGGCTTCCTTCGGGCCTACGTCGGAGCGGAAAGGGGCGTCCGCACCTGCAGAGCCGCCGCAGCGCCGCCCGCCCCCGCGCCGGGCGGCACTCACCTTGGCCGCCATCTTAGCGACAGCCTCGCAGCCGCGTACGGCGAGCGGGAAGGGCCGAGCGCTCGGCCGCGGGCTCCTCCCGCGTGGGGCGGGGCTCCACGGCGGCTGAGGCGGTGGGAGCTGGCGCGCTCTTCTGTTCTTCGAGGAGGCGCGGGTCTGCGTTACCGCCGGTGACTGAGCCTGGCCCCGTGGGCCCTGTGCACAGAGTGGCCCGCAGCTCCGGTCCGGCTCTGCTGACGGCCTGGTCTTGGATTACTCTTCGTAGTTACAGTTATTAGAGAACACGCACTAAAACAACGTCAGCACAAAATTTAAGTGCAGATAATTCCGTTTATTGAAGTCCAAATTTACAACTGAAGTTTACAACTGTTTTTTTTTTTTTTTTTTTTTTTTTTTTTTTTTTCTCCCCCCCCAAAACAAAAGCTTCATTTGAATTTAGGAAGAATAAATGTTCTTTTTAATAATGTACACGCTATATCTCTTAAATAAGTTAATATCTTTGAAAAAAGAGCAATATGTTCCTTTTTTAATGTTGCAGTGCAACTTACAACTTACACGTCTGTGCAATGTACCATGAGGTATATGCCCAGTGAGCAACACACAGTGAAGTTTTCCATTCATAAATTTTCATTGTAGACACACAAAAAGTTAACAAGTTAATCTGTGATAGAAAAACGCAGCCAGTTACAGTAGTTCACACAGAAGTCATCTGAGAAGAGGAAAAAAAGAAACCTAACGTTCACTGCCTATATAAACTATTGGATCATCTCTCAACATAGACAAGTATAAAATTAAAAATACTGTTGTGAAACCAAAGAATACTGTATTATCCAGGGGTTGAAACCTAGCCTAACCTGTATGCGTCCAGTTAGAGCAGTTTTCTCTCTGTGTTCATTGAGCTGAAGGACTTTACTATGATATCGGTAGAGCATCTGCTCATAAAAGCGCTTAAGCAAGATGGCAAGTAGAGAAAAGTTGCAGGATGTCATAAACTGTGATACAACTCAGACACCTTCCCTGGCATGGACAGATGGTTTACCGTGACCTCTCAGTTCATCTCACAGTTGTTTGGAAAAACAAGGCTGATACATGGAAGATTCCGAGTATTTGAAGCTTTGACGCTTCAAACTTTTCAAGATGGCTCTTACTAAAAATACTTATTTTTCATGACATAAAACACATATTTACTTTAGAAAGAATCAACCACAACATAACTTTGTGATAAATAACAGTTCTGCCGCTAATACTTATATACATACTGCTTGTAAACAAAAAATGCCCACAGGTCATGGAGTCTCCATGAGTTTTATACAAGGCGCTATAGATTTTTTTTGTTATTGAAAACAGTCCTATTGAAAGTTTGGTTTATAACCTCCTATTGCTACAGAAACAGTAAGAATGTTTATATTTACAAAGAAACAAAGACCATGGAGACCCCATAGCATTATTTGCTAAAGATTTTAAGTTAGTGGGGTTTTCAAAGTACATGTTATCAGCACGTTCAGATTTAATTAACAGTACAGGTTGAACACCAGCAGTACAATACTCTAGTGCTTTGGTATTTCAACCCCTGAATATACGAAGACATTACTACAGCCTACTTCACAGTTTAATGCAAGTAAAGTGCAAGCCATAGTACAAGGGTGTCATACATTTTCATACATGTAAGCATTATCTATAAAAGGCTCTCTATACAAGTTTTATTAGCTACTTTAGTAAACTAGACTGAAGTCACCTATGGCCCAGCAATTAATGCTCTTGCAAGGATATTGTCTTTGTAATACAGTATGTGTCAAATGTAAAAAGTTCATTAATACTAGTGCATTTCTCCTATATTCTAACCTGTTTCCATTTCGGATTTTTAAATTGAAAACCTTGTTTCTCAGTAAAACAAAAGTTTTAACTGGTAACGAGGCCTTTGATGTTATTTTGGCCAGTGAACAAGTTTTCTTAAGACATTTCCTTCATGGTTGCCAGTGGAAAAAAGCAATAGAGTTAATATGTATAATGTGGCATTCTTATTTAAACTGCAGCATTCTGACAGATACATTTACAGTTAGTAAAAAGATCTGTATTGATACCCTCACTAATGCCTGAGAATGAGTAATATTCTAGAAATGTGAGGACAGAAGTTAGTGAACCTTTCTGGTCAAACAGCAATTTGTTGACATATTTTTTAATTTCTTCAACATTGCTTTCTTTCGAATTCTGCTCACACAGTGGCATTAGTGCATACAGCAAAATCTCTAATTGTCACATTAACCCTTGTATGCATGTGATAAAAATAACACATTATATTTGTCTGATACTAATGAATATGGTTCTTAAAGATAATGATGGGCAGTATCTTCCTGAAGATCGTTTATACTTTATTAACACTAGGTCCCAGTAAGATATCAGCTATCTCGAAACAAACAAACTGAACAAACAAACAAAAGAAACAGCCCCCAAAACTGAAACTGCTAAAAGCTTAAACAATGTTCTTTATAGACCAGTCTAAGTACACAAGTATGGCATAAGCTGTAAAGCATAGAAATTAATCTTAAATGTTTTTTCAAGTACTATATCAAGAACAATACCAAGAGTAGTCACCTGCCTACACATAGTGAATGGAACTGTTCAGAAATAAAATACTATGCTTATACATAATAGAAGTAAATAAATATTTTAAACTCAACTAAGAAAATACAACTTACTTGTTTTTGTTTGAAACAACGGTGTACTTTTCATTCATTAGCGATAATATGTCTCAGGTTTGATCTTCAGATGCATGCTGTGTTAACAGCCACTAAGAGCCTCAGCCATTCACTGTAAATAAGAGGTGGGAGAACCTGTCCCAAGAGTAGCCTGCCTGAAAAAGCTGATCTCAATCTTAGTTTTAATGAGGGAAACATTCTAGAAGGAAAAAAGGAACTTGTTGTTACTTAATATAAATTAATTAAATAATATTGCTTCTTGGGTCTGTTGAAGATTTTTGTAAATAATCATTAATAAACATCACCTGGCAACAGGGAAGAGTGCTTATTATCTCTAAGGAGATCTTCAGCTCAGTAGTCTAAGGCCTGCAGTCTTCTATAAATTTACCCTACAGACAAAAAGGCATTACTACAAAGCATGCTCCGAAAGTAATGCCTCCCATTTCATTATGCTGGCCCACAATGTCAGGCAGATGATGGTGGGATGGCAGAAATTGAACCTTCCCACCAATAATCTGTTACATTCTGTTGCTGTGTGACAGATGGCAGCGGTCAGGGGCAGTTTGAAAAAAAAAGAAGTCTGGTAAGGAATTGACTATGAAGCAAAGGTGTGGAATTGAATTCCTCCATGCAGAAAGAACTGATTGATTGAATTGAAACCCACTGATGTTCATTGACACTTACTGAATGTTCTGAAGACCCAGGCGAGGATGTGAGCACAGTGAGACAGTGGGTGGTGCATTTCAGCAGCAGTGACAGCAGTATGAAAAACAAGCCCTATTTTGGATGGCCATGCTCAGCTGTCATACCACAAGATGAAGTGTCCTCACCAGTTCATCTGCACGAATCGGCTAATGGTGTTGAAGAACAGTGTCCTGTATCTGAGCATTTGCTCTATCAAATTGTCTTACTGTACTCTTTGTTGTCTTTTTCACGGAAATAAATAGTAGGCATTGCTTTTGGAGCAATTTATACCCTTCTGTTTGATTTCCCTATTTGAAAAGTTAAGCAGAAATGAACAACCCATTGCGAAACCAAGATGCTACATTATTTTAACAATATGCTACAGGAACTTGTGTGTACTACAAACAGATTTTTCTGAGCAATTCTCAGTGTGTCAGTGAAGTAACCCCTTCAATTGCAACCCCTTTGCAATCCTTCACTAAACTCTGAATTGAATAATTATTTTGGTCTGGAAAGCTGTAATTGCTGATGACAGTAAGAATTTAGCAGGCCATACATCTAGCAATTCTCTGCAACACATTTTTTTTTTCCTTCAAAAAAGCAAGTAGTGCAGCACATTACCAGCTGAAAAGATAGCAGTCTGGATCTGAGCATAAACTGACTGATCACATTCAGAATTCCCTGCTTGGAAAAGGCATCAAATCACATCCTCCAGCACATTTTAGTAGCAATTGATCAGTCTCTCCTTGTGGCACTAAAATGTAATGCAGAGCAAGAAGTGCTCGTGATGTATTTGAGAAAGCAGAAGATGCTGTAAGATGGGTTTTGCCAGTGAAGTAAAGTAACTGGCTTTTTTGTGTAGGATGCAGATTCCCTGCACAATACAACACAGGTTGATTTTGGTGAGGACAAACAGAATCATACCTGTCCTGGCTTCAAGTATGGAGCCAGTATTTTCACAATCTTATTTCTGTCAAAGAATTTGGGGACACAGACTGCTAAGTACCTCCTCCTCTTCTGATTACTTCTTGTTGACATTAACAAGACTAAATTCAGGAAAGTTGTTGCCTAACATCTGTGAAATCAAGAAAAAAGCCCCAGTATTCCCAGCAAGTGCTACTGAGATGGCTTCTAAGATAGTTTTCAACAAAGAATTCAATGGATACAGAACAGTATATTAAAAAGAAGGGGAAGCAATGATCTATTGCAAGCATTAAATCAGGTATATAGAAATGTATGTTAAAAACAAAAAGACTAAGCTTGTGAAGTCACAGAGAGTGATGAATGAGGGACATTTCTCCTGCAGCTTAAAAAAAAAGTGGCAGGAATTCTGACGGAAGACACTAAGTTGGCTAACTTCAATCTGGATAAATAATACACAGCCAAAACATCTCTTCATGGAGTTACATATGGTAAGAACCAGTTTTTGTTTAAGCAGGCAGGCAGAAAATCTATGACGCAAATAAATGCACTCTACTGATGCTGCTTATTTCCCTTGAAGAACTCAACAGGAAACTTTTTTTTCCTAATTTAAAAACATTATGTAATCACAGCTATCTTAATAATTTCAGCTGCATTGTACAGAGTTAGAGTACCTTTGGGTCCAGGAGAAACTGACTTATTTGGATTTGGTACATGGATTTTAGATACAATATCTCTGTTGCCCTTTCATTCAGGTCATTTTGAAGATCATGAAATTCCAAATAATTGCTCTATGATGACTTTGTGCATTGATTTCTGTAGTTCAGCTGGATTTGTACTTAGATGCAGAAAGAAAAAACTAGTGGTGGGGAAGGAAGAGCTTTAGTATGGAGTTGAGTATGCATGCAAGAAGTATGTAAAAATTCTTGTCAGCTAGCCTTTGTGAAAGAACAAAATGTGTTGCTTAATTTAAAATTAGATTTTGCTTGCTGTAAGTACAAGCAATACTACTTAAATCTTACAAACTTTACATTTGTTTTTGAATATAGAAAGATTTATCTACTTAGTTTGGTGACCATCTAGCAGTGACTGCTTACACCTAAAGTATGAATTGGTTTATGAATGGTTTGTATAATTTATGCATTTCCTTGCATCAATGTTTGTTATTTATTCCATATTAGATGAAAAATGGTATAAAAAATAGTGAAATATCTTTCGGAGATCTGCTATGAAAAAAGTTAGATAAATTCCCTCTGTTAATGCTTTTGCTATTCAATTATTCAGTAACTACAGCATTCACATACAAACAAATATGTTGAAACAGTTTTTCATTTTGCATGAATACTGCAACTCTAATTTTTACGACAAATTATTGTTCTCTATTTCCTGGATGTTTTTTTTATGACCTCAGGTGTTAGAGCCTTCAGTGTATGCTTAATATCCAGTATGATATGTATAACATGATCCTGTTCCGCTCTGATGCATGCATATAAGGAGCCACTGTCTTCGGTGACTCACAAGTCTATAGTTCATTTGCTAAAGCAAGTCAAATATGCCTTCATGTTGCGTGTTTTATCTAATTGTTTTTGCTGCAGTGATGCTGTGACTCAGCTGCTTCTGTGATAAGAACTCAAAACAGCTGTCAAGTAACAGATCCCTACTAATAACATCTCATACTATTCTAGATTGTTTAAACTGTACCCACTGTGGTTCAAATAAATGCAAAGAAAATGATAATAAAAATCAAATCTGAGTTGTGTTTCTTCAGGGCTATACTGAGTTGACAGGGCAAGGTTTTGGTAGCAGAAGGGCTGCAGTAGTGGCTGTGTGAGAACAGAGCAAGGGGCTGTCCTCATGTAGGACAGAGCCTTTCTGCCATCCTGCAGAAAAGCCCCACCGCTGGCCAAAGCTCAACCATCAGCACAGCAGGTAACATATTTAAGACAGGACAAAAAATGCTGTGCACCATCTGCAAGAGAATGAGAAAAATCAAAGAGACAAATCTGCGGATACCAAGACCAGAGGAGGGAGAGCAAGGGGATGTTCTCAGGCACTGGAGCAAAGATCCTCCTGCATCCTGTGGAGGAGTGCTGGGAGCAGTGGATGGATGTGCCTTGATGAAGGATGCAACCTGTGGGGAGCCCACAAAGGAGCCTGGAGGAAACAAGCAGGAGCAGTGAGCTCCTGAAGGACTGCATCTCACAGAATGGACTCATCCTGGAGTAGTTCTGAAGAACTGCAGCCTGTGGGAAGGACCCATACTGGAGGCTGATCAAGGACAGTATCTTTGGGAGTGGCACCATGCTGAAGCAGAGGAATACAGGGTGAGGCAGAAAGAGTGGCAGGGATGGAATGTTATAGACTGACCACAGCCTTCCATTCCCCATCCTCAAGATGAGCAGAGTGGGAGGAGACAGAAGAGCCAGGAAAGGAAAGTTAAGCCTGTGTAGAAGGGGGACAGTGTGGGGGAAGGTGGTTTTAATTTTGTCTTTGCTGCTCATTATCTTGCTCTAATTTTAATGAACAATTAATTTAAGTAGTTTTCCACAGGCTGAGTCTATAAATGCTGAGTGATCTTTCTGTCTTTATTCTGGCCCACAAGCTTTTCTCCCTGTTAACTTGATGGACACTGTCCTAAACAAACAGAATACCTCTACCCATTTTTACATCTTTAAGTATCTGTGAATACTAAATCTCTTTCCGGACACTAGAACCTCTTTGAGATAACATTTTTTCCTATGTTATATTGAATTGTATGAATTTTACAGTTCTTGGTATATGAGAGACAGGTTTATATAGTGGAAAATTATCAGTGAGTATCTGTGTTGTAAAATGACATCAACTGAATTCACATCTCCTTTGTCCTGCTTTCTAGAAATATTCAAGCAAGCATAGTCAAAGAAAACTGTGAATCTGTGTTGGAAACTTATGTTCAGTAACATTCAGAGCAATCTTTTTTTCAAGAATTTAAGTATTTTCTCCAAGCTCCGATTCATTCTGATCCAAGCAAGGAAGTGAAATACATGATGTGACCTGTGTGTCTTTACAAAACCAATCAATACGGACTGGTTTTTTCAAGTGACGTAATGAACAACTTCACCTGCTTGCTGATGTACTACGAACAGTTAAAAATTATTGCCAGACATTATTATAATTTTGAATAATCTACTCCACTTCAGCTGCCAGTCTGTTGCAGAATCCAATTGATTGGTTTAGTTTTTGATTTCTTTTACTTAATAGTTATCCTTAGCATCACAGGTTTTTGAATTGTGTGACTCACAGGCATGCGTCACTTAAATTCACAGTGAAGAAACTGTGAAAACCTGCAGAATGTGCCATATTCAGTGCAGATGTTTTTCTTTCACCATGAAATATTTCAAATTATGTTAAAAGCAGCGTAAGTTGCAGCATTAGTGAACAACCAATATTGTTCTACTCATATCTTAACTTCTGTGCCACACCTACACACTTATTCATTCATTTTAAAGGCAGGCACAGTATTTTACAAACACAGTATCTAAATGGCCCATACTGTATGCCCATAGGGCCAGATTGGGATCTATTTGCTAGATGTACAGTGTACATTTTAAGGCACACTTATAGGGATTGAGTTTACATTTTGATAAATCTGTCCTTTTATTTGCAAAGATGGTCACTACTTGGAAATGTAGCAAAAATAATTGTTCATCTCTAAGACTGTCCAATGTCTTTATGTTTTCATTTTATATTTTTCTCAAGAAAAACATGAAAATGTGAACTGTAGAGCATTTAAAAAGTAAATACCAACTATTGCGTTACATTTTATATACATAGATATATTTAAATATATCTAAATATATAAAATGATTGCAGGAGCTCATACTAGAAGCTTGATTTTAGTACAGTACTTTATACTGGTGCTTGTTTTCAGTTACACTTCTGCACGGCTTCTTTCTAATGCAGAGCTTTATACGGACATTGGTTGATAATAGCAAACAAAAAAAAATAATAAAGAATATTATTGTCTTATCATGCAATGTAGTAGGCATCCTGTGGCACTATTCTCTTATCCAACTTATTTACAGTACTGCTGAGCACATTATTTATAAATATTACAGTGTTTGTCATACTGATTTTTCATGGCACCCAGCAATTATTCATGATACGAGTCCTGTCAGACGTGAGTTTCAATGAATGAATGTGTATGTGTCAGCATTGGTGCTGAGGTTGCAAGTTCAGAGGCTCCGTTTTGAGATTTCAGAGCAGCACTGTACTCACAAACGTCCAGGAAGAACTCATAGTTCTTTAGTTTCCAATCTTTAAACTTCTTTGATGTCAAGTTGGGATCATCCAGAAGGCTGTTGATAACTGTGAGGTCCCCTTCCTTTGCCTATCAAATTCCAGAAAGACACAGTACATGTCAAAATGAAATGCATCCCACACATTGTATTTTGGAATCTTATTTCTTCTTTCATTTTAATGCAGTGTACTATTGAGACTACTGTGGACACTTTAATTTTTTGGCTATATTCAGGAACTACTACAGCTTAATCTGGTTGACAGCTCATGTCCTGGCACTTTTTACAACATGCCTATAAAGAGTGCCAAGTAATGTTTGGTTGGTTTTGGCTTCATTTTGATTTGAGACTAGAACACAATTGCTTTCAAGTACCATTAGTTTCTTTGAAACTTAATTCTAAAGTGGTGAAGAAACCCTCTATGGGAAAACACTGACAGTTTAACTTCTGCAAGTTCAGATTTCTCACACACAAAATTAATGATAAAACCTTACTTTTAAAGTGCTCTTGAGTACTCTGATGTGGTGAAGCTTTTCATTGATAACTGGATCATTACATCGCTTCACAAAAGACTTGCGGAACTCCTGCTTGGTGGAGGGACGCTGTTCTCCAAAAGCTGACAAACTAGCTTCTTCCAGAGACTTATAAAGCTCTTGTAGACCATCTAACTTTTCTCCAGTTTCTTTTATGACTTCTGAAAGAAAATAAAGAAAACTAAGAACAGCCACAGCCAATTCAGCTGAAGTTGATTAAAAAAAATAATACTGCAAATTAGTGTGTAAAATAACCTATGATACAGTCTTCCCATTTTCATTTTGAAAAGCCACAAAGCTATATCATTAAACACTACATTCAAGCATTTCAAATGCAAAGTCCTCCGTACTCACTGATGAATTTGTCAGAATCAAATCTTGACGGACAAAAACTTGGCTGAGAATAATGGAATTATTGCTCTTTCAAAGCAGTAAGGTGGATCAGAGTATCTCCAAAAGCTTACCTTCTGCACAAAAACTATTATGCCTTCTGATAGGAATTTTCTCTTCCAAGATGTCCTCTGTTCCTTCTATGGACTTCACACGCCCCTTACCCCTGACATCTCTATTTCGTGGAAGGCTTTGACTGCGTTGCTTCTGTGGCCTGCTATGAGAGCCATGTCCTCTCTGACATTCCACTAAAGGGAAAGGCCCATCCTGTTCATAATTATGACGCTTCTGTACTGGCAATGTTGCCTGTCTTCGTCTTTCTGGTGACATCCCAGGCTGACCGCTCACATATTCTGGATCAGGAGGAACAGTTTGGAGAAAATGGAGCCCTGAACTGGTTAATGGAGTCTCTATCAGATCCTGCCACGAGCGTCTTTCTCGGTAGGGAGGTCTGCATCCTGATGAATGTGTGCTTCCTGCGACCTCTTGTCGAGAATCTTCAGCAGAAGAATGGGAATATGTTGATTCACTTGAGAAGTGTCGTCCATGTTTGGCTTCAGGGAATGGACTTGATGAAGTCACCTGAAAAGAAACAAAAAGATCTGGCTTTAAGACAAGGTTTTGAATAGACCCAAGAAAATCACAAGAACATGATATGTACTAATACAATGGGCTTATATGTGTGTTTTGATATGTCATAATATGAACCTTTGTGAACAAACATACCTAGCAGTGAATTCTTTTATGCAACTGCTCTCTTTTGACCACTCCCTATTCTTGTTTTGCACATTCTCTGCCCATTAGCAACAACTGCTGGAAAGAACTGTTTGAAAACAAAGGTTTTCTGGAGACCTGTCCAGTTTATGCTCAGTCCAGCAGTGTGCTGTGAAGACATGAAAGCCCCCAAAAGAAACGGTAATTGGATTTCCTTTCTTATTTTTAGAGGATAAATATCCAGCCAAACAAGAAAAAGCAAAAACAAAAACAAAAATTTTTGAATTTGGGGGGACTGCTCAATGTATCAAATCATTTTAACTGTGCTGGGTCTGTGTATCATTTTAATTCAAAAACAAAGAGAAAGGCAAAAAAGTGGAAAAACAGAAAGGGAGAGGCTTAACCTGTGTCTCAGTTGATAAAACAGCATCACATGGGTGAATATCAGTCTGAACTTCACCCATGTGATGCTGTTGCCTCAGTCTCTCTTTCTTTGGGTCTGGCAGTGTGAGGATCGTGTCATTCACGCTGAAGAAAAGTCTGAAAGAAAAATAGAGAACAATCCTATCTGCTTAGAAACAGATTACACATCACAGCATGTTCTATATGTTAGAAATGTTCTTATTTGCTACTAGAACCTGTTTGTAAACAAAGCATTTTTTTCTCTAGTTTATCAAAACCTCTCCCTGCTATATACTAGAAGTATTTTTGTCTGCTACTTAACGTCTCATGATGCTGCCAGAAAATACTGTTACTCTATTGCATTGTATGCAATGCTTCATCTGGTGAAAAACAGACCAAAAAAGAAAGAAAAAAAAAAGCCTTACCTCTAAAAATTCATTTTTAAAAAGGAATGTTCATTCTAAAACATAATTATGAAATGAATGTGATCCAGTCTCAATCTCAAACATCCAATAATATTCAGTGTCCAATATTCATACTTGGAAAAACAGTCTCAGCTAATGCAAACTAAATGCATTCATTGCGTTATATTCACATTCTGCAGTGAAGTCAGCATTTGAATCTTTTGTTGGTATGAGATGCAATTACCCAAATCATACAAAAATATGGTACACACAGTCTGGTGGCATATCCGTGTAAGAAGACATTTACCTCTCTTTACTTCGTAGTTGACTTGATTCAGTTCATAGCTCGTGAGGAACAGCGCTAATTTCATCCTCACAATGAGATCTATTTTTGTTCCACCTTAATAATAATTAATGTTCTAAACAAAGCAAAATGCAAATCAAAGCACATCTTTTGTGGTGACCTAACGTCAGTATTTATAACTCACTGAAGGTGTTCGGTGATAGGTGTCACACAGTGTTGAGGAGCCTTCCTGCTTCAGGGTTAAAGAGCCATCAACATCATCCTGGTCGCTTTCACTCCAGTAATCTGCTAACAAAGCATTCTGGGTTTCAGTGATGTATTTTTCCACAAGAACTGTTTCTGACAGTTTCAAAATATCATCAGCTTGCAAGGGCAAACATTTCACAGTCACCTAGGTCACTTGGCAGCCACTGAGGAGCAGATCTTGCAAAAATGGATGGTATTTCAGATACATAGGTACAAAGAACCACCTTCAAATGATTTAGGATAGTGTTACAGAAAGCACATTAAGCTCCTAACTAAGCACTGTACAATAAACAATAGCTTCTGGTCAGAGTTTGAAAAGGAAACTTCCTTTGAGGAGCCAAAGCAGAACTGAGCCTAAACGCTTACTTGATCAGTGTTCACCTATTAGGTCATGACAAAAAGGGCAAGGCTCAGAAGGTGAAGCATGGATCTAAAGCACATCTTGACCTTGTAACTGTGATGTTTTCACTTGCTCTAGGGTGATGAGCATAGGTGATGGCTCTGCTCTTGGAGATCATAATGCAGCCTGGACTTAGCATTGTGTTTATCATTTTTCTAAAATATTTCTTAAACTATTATTCTGGATTTTATTTTTTGATGACACTAAATCTAATTCTTCAGGGCTATATGTTCTTATGATAAGACATAACACGTTAATAAAGAAGTCAGTTATGACATCTCCAACTTCATTCAAATAATGAACAGTGCACTCTCTGCTCTTCTACTTATCTCTGAAACATTACCTTCATCAGGATGAATATCCTTGTCATCAGGTGTGTAACCAATTGCTGCGAGACCCAGACGATTCATCCATCTAAAAGAATAGCAGAAAAAGAGGAAGAAGGATAGTCAAAAGTGTGAACATGATGGTGTACAGAACCCCATCACGTAAAAAAGTCAGAAACAACAGTTAGTCCCTACACTGAACACTTCAGACTGTTCAAATCGTGAATCAGATAAATTCAGTAGTTAATAATTTCAAGTAACTGAAAGTCGTTTCAGTTCACATTGCATTTATTGCACAGGAGCACACTGTATTTATTTTGATCGCTACTTCAAGAACTTTCCTGAAAATGCTACAAAAAGACTATAAATCAAACTAGAATTATGATAATACCTGCAAAACCCATATCTGAGTTGTATTCTTAAACACTCCCTTACAGTTTGACCAAATTATTATGTCATTAATTTTCTAGCATATTGAATGTGGTTTCTAGAAGCAGCTCTGCCTGCTTTTTGACAATGCAACGCACATTTTGTTACTAATTATTTTCTTGGCTGATGAATCATACCACAACAAGAAAAACCTTCCAAAGACTTCTCAAGAAAGACATTAGTAAACAACAGGTACTCTATAATAATAACCTTTTTTTTTTTGCAGATTGAAACAGGAAACCTATTAAGTGTAATTAGAACAAAACAAGCTTTTAAGGGCACTCATGAATACATTACTTTTGTAATGACATAGAATATGAAAGGTAGCAGCAAGGAGACAGAAAATGAAGGAAGAGCACACTCCACTAAAAATAGAATACAATTCAGCATGCATTCATCTGCTGGTGTAAGCAATGCACTGCAGTTGCTCAAAGCAATGGTCTTCACCTGTAACACTGGATAGAAAACAGACTCACTGTATGGCCTTCAGCAAATCATTCTATATATCTTACAACTTACATAAGTATCTAAAGAGAACAACTACATTTACTTCTTACAGGTAACTGTTATAATGATTAATTCAATAGCAAAAGTATGAAAATACGAAGAATTGTACAATAGCATTGCTTTGGCATTTCCATATTAAAACAGAAGTCCCCAATTTGGAAGTAAAAATTAAATCAATGATTATTTTTCACAAATGCCAGCTACAGGCTTAGAACTGCTAACAGAGACATTGCTTGCATCAGCATGCATACCTCATCTTTATCACTAAGGAAGTAAATTTCAAACGGATTAACAGGTTTACTGAAAAGCTGATTTTCTGCAGCACTCACCAGAATAATTTCATTCAATAAAGGACATGTTGGTCAGTTGACATTTGCTTCATTTTAAAAGGCATGATATTTAGAGCAGCAATTGAAATGACATCATACTTTTTCTCATTATTAAGCATTTGTATTTACTATTTTTTTCAACAGTGATTCCTGAATCCCTAAACTCATTAACATTGGAGAAAAACAGTTGTAGTCATGCTTTACCTTGACAGTTAGGCATTATGCCTCAGGTACTTTAACTAAGGTTCTGCTTAAGCACCAATGATAAACCAGGGTGCTACCATCTTCAGCCTCTTTAGTGATCAGTGTGCTGACATTTTTGTTGGCTTAAATTTCTTGCCAGTTTATCTTGTTGCTCATTGCTATTTGCTGCTCATTGTTAATGTTAACCTTCAAAATAACATGGATTTCCTCAGCAGACAGGTATCTGCTTTATTCATATGGCCTCAGTGTCCATATCTGGAATTAGCAGAAGGTATTCTTCCTCCTTGAAGATTGCCCAGATTTGTTTTTCCTACCAAAAGGCAAGAAGGTCCTTGCAATAGTTGCAAGTACATTCCTACCTCATTTACCGCAATTCAGAGTTAGCTCTTTGTCAAGAAAATGAGAAGAGATATCTGATGACATTCACTGGTTTCAAATGATAAATTCTCTTCTAACAAAAGAAAAAGAATCTCAATCTTGGGTTTTGTATTTTTTTAAAAAGCCTGAGTGAATGTTTTTGAGGTTAATCAGGAGTTAGAGAAGTGCTGAGATTACAGATCTTTTTCTTACAGTTAACACATCCTTCCCCCCGCCCCCAAGGAAATGCAAACTCAATTCAAAAGGAAAGCTGTGTAAACATGATGAATTTGCCTGATGAGTAAATGCATACTTTCATTTTTATTAAGAAAACAGGCAGCCAAGGTTATAAAAAAGTTCTCTCTGGAAAGCTTGAAACTAACTCATCCACTTGGTTCAGAACTTTGCGTTGAATGCCTTGAAGGCAAATGTCAGGTTTCAGGAAGGCAATGGGAGCTGTGTGTCAGAATCAGACTCTCTAAGGGATAAGTGACTGCATGTGCTTAATCAAAGGTCACGCAGTGCAAGACTATATGCTATACCTGTCAAGCAGAACAGTGAAGAAATAAGGGGTAGTTTGTCTACTTTGGTTTATATTGCTGCTTCTCTCATAGCACTTTGAATTGCGTGAGATCATAACGAGACAAAAGAGGTTCTGGCAGGTACGTGTATAGCAACCTTACATGCACATCCCCATAGACCTCGGCCCCAGAGGGAAATGTTTGATTCCTCTTCCTCCAAAAAATAATCTTTTTTTTTTCTTTTACAATTTATTTCTGAAAAATAGGCAGAGAACAACTTAAACAGTGCTTTTCACTAGGTTTGATTCTAGACTGGGCAGCAAACTGTAGGGTTTGCATTCCAGACAGAAAATAGCTGTGGTGCATATGGAGCTGTGCTCAATATCCCAAGGATACTCTACACCAACATTTTATTTTCAATATTGTATATAAGCCCTATGAGAAACAACTTTTATCAAATTGCATGCATTGTAACAACTTACAGGGAAACAAGTGTTTTAATTATTTTTTCTTATTGCCTTTACCTTAGAAAACCAAATGGAGGGAATGGGAAGCCCCAGGGAAAGTCATGTCAATACATGAGTAAGTTTCGTACTGTGTCTCAACAGTTCAGATTTTAAATAAATCAGAGTTTGTTTTAATTAATTCTGTTGATTACGAACAGGCGCTGCTGTCATTGCTTCGGGATAAAATAGAGCTGCATGGCAGGAAGTTAAGTTAAATTTACTGAGATAATTCTGGTTAGTACCAGGGGATGGCAGCCCAGGGACTGTTCTGCAAGTCTGATTCTACCCCAAGGCCTGGAAAGGGATGTTTACAAAGAAACCGAGGGCAGTCACGAACCAAGTAGCTGTGACAATAATCAAAACTTGATACTGAAGAGTGAGTCATGCTTGAAATGCCCTGAGTTGTCAGGAGTCAGCAGCACATTCTCTTACTGATCATTTAATAAATACACTGGAGAAATGTTAAAATGGACCAAACAACTAGAAAAACATTTTCATAAAGCTTCACTGTCCTAGAAGACTGTATTAAAAAACAATAACACGCCACCACTCTTACAAATGCAGCAAGTTTTTGTTTGCTGTTACAATTCCTCTGCTGACTACAGCAATGAGCAGAGCCAAGGTCAGTGCAAGTCCCTGGGACTGAAGGCAACCAGAACTCTCAGATCAATTCTCCATTTTAAGAGTGCCTGGCTAAAGATGGCAACAATTTATGAAAGGATGCAAGTTTTTATCAATGGTTTAAGAAAAAAGAAATCATTTCTTTGAAAACTAAGTGCTAACCAACTGAATTTCTTGAAGTTGTTAAAGGACGTCAGGTAAAAAAAATAATGACATGGGCAAAGGCCGAAATCTGAGAAAACCACAGACAAAAAAAAATTGAAAAAATGTGGGAGAAATACTAGGATATGGAACACATTTGAGTTCGGGAGTAAATAGGAAAGTATTAAAAAAGGCAGTACTGTTAATTTATAGCAAACTGCTACCATCAGAAAGGACTGCTTCCTCATAAGCAGAGAAGAAATGTTTAATGCCTGTATTTAGGTAACGGAGTATTTATTTGAGTCAGACTTCATCCACTTGGCTACTTCTTTCCAGCAATACAGATCAAGGAAAATGCCTTGGAACATTTTTTTTTCTTAAGTGTTTCCTTAAAAAACGAAACCAATGAAATACCAAGATGTTAAAGCACATCATAAATAAATAAAGAGTTATATATTTAAAACTCATTTCTTATCTTGTATCTTTTCATCAATTAATACTTGCACTTCCAAGTCATCACAGGTTTGTGTTTTAAAAGTTTCACAGCAGGAATATATCTTTCTTCACTTTTGGAATTGCATGTACACTACGGATTATTTGGCTAAAAGGAAAAATAGAACTGAAGTTAAATTCAATTCAATCAAGTCAGCTTCTAGTTTATTAAAATACAGATCCTCTTGCACCATCTATTTCATACCTACGATTTATTTAGTGCAATTTATATTTATTTTCAGGTTATAAACTTTGTATTATATCCTCTCAGACCAGTGAGATAATTGGATTCCAGAGTTCACTGTAAAATTATTTGCAATACAGAATTATATTTTTAAATCAATTTTGTATTTGGCACTCAGGCTTCTTTCCGACCAGTCTTTCTTAATGGACATCTGAAAAATCAATGTTTCCCTTTTAGATTCTTATTTTCACTGTTCACTAAGGCTGTACAAGTAATGCCCTCATTTAACAGAATAAAAGTGCATGTAATAGGTATGGCTAAAATTATTCCTTTTTTTTCACTACACAAAAGAAGCCCAAACACATAACTGATGTCTCACGTTGACATACAGCACTGAACACTTTTCTCAATGAGCTCATCTCTCCAAATATATCAACTCTCAACAGCCTGTATTTCTACTATTTTATTTGTCATGGTTGCTGGAATTTGTTAAGTAAAATCATTCAAGGGATAAACAGTAAGCACTCTCTGATTTGATAATTTGACATGACTCTGTTGATCTTGATTCATGCACCGTCTTCTTAGATTTGTCAGGCTGGAAAAATATGAAAAAAGCCCCAGACACTTTAAGAATTGACAAGTGAACCATAGCAATTTATGCCCTCTTTGTGTGTGCATCTACTTCATGCACTTAATGAGGATTTTCAATTTTTTTTTTATATCGTCACTCTGTCAATTGAATGCACATCTAGGCCTTTGTGGTCAGAAGTCTGTTTTGTTTTGGTTCTTCTATTTATTTATTTATTTATTTATTTTGTCTTTAATTCCTGCTGGATGATGGACAATAAAATCCACTGCTTCTGTGCCAAATAAATAACCCTTGTGGCAATAAATAAAATAGCATCTTACTGTATAAATATAATTGTGTAACAGAAAATATATACACAATACCTTTATGATAGACTACAATTTCAAATAAAAGCCTCAGGAAATCTACCAGAACCATCAGAGAAACTCACTCAACTGGAACACCTCTTGCCAAATTTCAAATAATTTCCAAACACATTTGTAGCAGCTCTAACACTGCCTAGGCAAAGCAAAAGAAGGGGCTGTTGCTGAGATGAACTTGGATTGCCATGCTGATACCTATGGGAATCAGTTAAGTAGAGAAAGGAATCAGTTAAGAAGAAACTGAAATATTGTTTTCATTAGTGAAATGCAGCTACTGGATTTCACCCCAATGTAGTCTTGTCCCATAGATTTACCAGACTACTGCAGGTAATTCACCAGACTTTGTTGGTATCCATCTACAGGCAAGTACTGGTTGCTGCCTCCATCTACCACTTCCTTTACTGTGCCACTGCTCCAACACGTGCATCCACCTTGTATGACCTGAAAAGGTGTGGATGAGGTTTTTGGGGTTTAGAGGCAGAATATTGTTAAGGAATGGGATGATTTACTTCTGAAATCTTATTTCCACATACTCTTAGATAAATCAGATCAAACAGGCCAAATAATACTGTTAAAGGCCTGATTCATATAGTTATATCGACCACTTCTTTCTGTTATTAAAAATTCCAGTTTTTGCAGTGTTAGCTTAGTATTTCCAGTACGACACTATAATATGTGACTATAATGCATGTTCCTTTATCACCAGGAGGTACTGCACTGTTCTCAAAAACACTGCTCTATTAAATGCAGATGAACTGTTTGGCTCCCAGAACAGCTGTATCAATTCACAATGGTATTATTTCTAGCAGAATTTGATTAAGTTAATTTTGTAATTTCAGACAATGCAAATCCTAGCTCCTGTGCATTAGGGATAAATTCACACCTGAATGCTAATTTGGATTGTTTATTGGGTAACTGCACTTTTGTTTTGCAAACTCCTATAAACTCTAATGTATTGCTAGAAACCAGTGGTTCTCAATCTGTGTCAAGGGAGAGATGGTAGTTCACAAGTCTATGTAAAGTAGTCCATAAATCATAGAAGGAAGACTTTGGTGGCTTACAAAAAAAAAAACCAAAACTTTGAAGACATACAGCTCTGTACTGGCACTTTCTAGTGCAGCATTTTCCTCAGACTGAGTGCTGTATCTGTACTGCTGCAACGTTCACTCCCACATATGTAATGGTTTCATGCAGCCTCTGGGGCCTGCAACTTCTGATCAGAAATATTTTTTCCTTGTGCTGCAACTTATGAGTTATGTGAGCACAATAATTTAGATGTTTGAAGTGGTCTTAGGAATGACTGCATTTTTCCTGAATTTGAAACAAGTTTGTAGGAAGACACAAAGAAAGGAAAAATCTGCTGTCCTGTTAATTTACAAAAATTGGTAGGCACCAATTCAGGGATTTCAACCTGTGAAGTTCTTTCATATTCCCCACAATTTCACTGGGCAAGAGACTGGATCGTAGGAGCTCTTTAACAACTTATAGATCATTTTCTTAAAGAACTTGTAAATAAGGACAGACAGATCTGACATGGATAGCCTTCCATTCGCTTGTTCATAAGGGTAGTGTCCAACAGCGGTGTATGTCAGAATTCTTTAGTTGCCAAGATCTTTTCTTAGGTGTTAGCTTGTTCACAAAGAAAGATTAAAAGTAAATTAAAACATGAATACTTGCACAAATACTGGTCTACCATCCGAGCTGGCAAAGAACTGACAATGACACTAACATGCCTCAAATTTATGGAAGACAGCTGAATGAACTTTAATAACAAGGATGGTTTAGAGAAAGCTTGGAGTAACTCTCCTGTTATACATCTTATGCAAAAGTACAGAAGATATGCACTCTGAAATTCGCTCATATTCAAGAGCAATTTAATTCAGAATATATCAACTTTCAAGCAGTTTCATCTTCAGAGAAATAATGTTTTACAGACTTTCAGATCTTGGAAAATATTGGAAGTGGTTCCTCCAAAATCAATTTATCATCATTTTAGGTTTAAGCAGACAGTGCAGTTTTGAATGACAGCCAAAGATTTATGGGAATTATTAATATCATGAAGTTAACTCAGTTATTCAAATCAAGCATGGTCAAATGATTCAGCCTATAACAGGAGGGTGGTTTTTTCTTTCTTTAACATTTGGAGTATAGGAGAGTGAAAATGAACTGCACGCCTCAATCACAAGAAAATTTTAAATAAAATAGACATTGTAAAACAACTGAAAATTAAATTCAATGCTGATTTTCTTAGGAGTATTAAATCTATAAATAGGTTATACATGGTCTGGGAACAGATGAAGCACTTCTGTGAAATAAGGCTTTAACGAGCTTGGAATACCTCGTGACCGTGGCAAACAAAATTTGAGTTCATCAATTTCATTATTAATTCATTTCTAAGAACACAGCTATGCTCATGTAGACCTGAAAAAACAGCATGAGCATTAATTTTGCAAAGCAAAGTCTGTCTGCAACATGCTACACAGCAGGCAAAAATTCTGCTGCAAAAGAACAACATTATCTGGTACGCACAAATCAATTACTACCCATCAGTGGATAGCACCTTCAAAAGCCATGCAGTATTAAAGGCAGATTCCAGTATTCTGCAGATTAAAAAAAAAATCCAATCTAGAAAACAGTGAATCTTGAATAAGAAATTGATATAAATAGCTGTTAAAAAAAAAGCTGACAGTAAATGAAGCTGAAAAAAAGGCTATATATTGTCCATATCACGAACGAAGAAATGCTACTTTCCTCTTCTACATATTAAGACTCTTTTACTTTTCAGTGTAAACATGGAAAATCCAGTTAAATTTTGTGGTGACAGCAGAATTATGAGATTCCACATAAACTATTTGCCATATTACCTTAAACCACACAGTTAGCAATTTGGTGGAAAGATAACAGCTTTTTAGGTGCATTTTTTTTCTATGAACCTTGCTTACTCCATCCAATTTCAGACATGATGTCTGGGACAAGGAATTCCAGGAAGGATATAAAGGCTGCAGGGGATGCCCAGAGATTTTACAGAGGAAGCATTGCAATCCATCATTTGGGTTGCTGAGTGAATTACAATTACCCCACTGGAATAACACTTCTGGTGGAAAAATACTGCCAAAAAAAAATTTCAAGGGGAAACTTCACCCTTCTTTGTCTTCTCTCATGGAAAACAGATTCTAAATGTTAAAAAAAAAAAAAGAAAAAAAAAAAAAGGCTCTAGTTAATTCCAAACCATTGTGGCAGTATGATATGAAAACAGACCCTGGCACATTACCAACTGTTATGCTCCACAGAGGCTGTAAACTGTCATAAAGACAGCTGTGTTGTCTCCTAGTATAGGAAAATCAATGGATATTTTATTGAATGTACATCAAGACTTCCTGGTTTTTCCTTGAGTCAAAAAATTTTATGCCATAATAGGGAGAGCTGAGCAATGGCACTTAAACAAATCATATCTATCAAAGTAGCTAAAATTAAGGAAGAAACCATGCATATTTAAAAGTAGCAGAAGATCCTCACTTCAGATTTGTACAAAACAGATCTCAGCCAGATTACATAACCAAATAATGAAACACTGCTAACAATGAAAAGAAATATTTTGCAGCAAATTTACATCCAAGCAGTATATCTGGCTACAGTAAGATACTCGAGAACTGAACCTCCTCCTCATCATCATTAGTGAATGATGAACAGGCCTGAACTGTTTCAATACATCTGATCTTATGTGTCAATACAGTTTAAAAATAATCTCTTGATGTTATTGTTTTATATCCATCTGTATCCTGAAGGCAGTTCAGCCTAAGTCTTCAAACAGAGAAAACTAACGAAATTCCAAAGTTTCAGCAGTCTGTGCCATGAAAGATTTAAGACTTTGAAGTATGGCAGAGTTTTCCCATGTGTCCTTGCTTTTTACTCCGGCTGTGAATAAACAAATTCCTGAAGCAGCAGGAGGAGGTAGAACATTTGACTCTGTCTTTGATCCTCACAGGCACTTCCCCACCTTTATCTAGCCTCTGCCTTCATCACTGAGTCACAGGATAAAGCACAAGGTAATTTAGGTTGGAAGACATCTCAGGAGGTCATCTGTTCTCACAGCCTACCTGCTGCAGAGCCAACTTTAATTTTGGATCAGGTTGTCCAGGGCCTTGAATGCCCTCCCTGCACAACCAAGGGCATTTGACAACACACAGCAACACTACCAATACAACTTCGTTAGCTTTGTTGAGAGAGTGATGCAATGGATCAAATTAAATTTCCCTTTTCTTTTTTCTTTCTTTCTTTTCTTTTTTCCATAACGCAAGTTACTCTCAGTAGAGGCCTTGATATAGGTATGCATTGTATTTACATACAAGAAACTGTTAAAGCATAATATCTGTAAGGATATTTTCAGGGTTTAACAAGAAAAAAAAAGCAAAGTATCATAAACAACTCAAAAATTTTAATAAACACAGATGATACCCATAAAACTAACTTTTTCTAACACCTTTACAGAATTGCGCTATGTGGCATGACAAAAAATTGCAGCCAACAAAATAAGCCACACAGTGTAAAGCTGTACATACTAAAAGCAGTGGAGGACCAGAATGGGCCATATTGAGAACACTACTGATCAGCATTACATCATGCTCCAGCAGCACATTTCTATGTGATTAATCTCACATATTATTTTCAATTATTGGTGTGTCAAGAAAAATAATATGTTACTTACCTATTCATTTCTTCAAGACAGTCTGTTGCAAAGTAGAAACTCTTTATTTTGGGGTGACACGCTTTGAATGCACTAGAAAACAAACACAAAGAAGAAAAAATATCTTTTCTTTCAAGGATATTGTCTACAGACAACATAAGACTGGTATGCACCATAATTATTCAGCATGTTACAAGCTTAATAGGCCTTTTGAATGCTCAGTCTGAGTCTTTTGCTGGATCCAACTTACAGATTCATTCTGATCTGCTTACATCTACATTTCAGAATTTACATCTACAAGTTTCAGAAACACCTGAATTACTTAGAACTGTAAAGCCATTCCATAACTGCTGATGTTATAAATTAAAAACTTACTAGATGAATCTGAAAATCTTACTGCGTAAATTTAAGTACTTATTAGTTGTGTTTCAAAGGTCAACTAGTCTAAAGGACTATGAGTTTGATCCCACCATATTTTCTCACATATGGCTGTGGTTTTTGTTCTACTCAAAGAAATACTTAGGACAGACAATTTTTGTATTAATTAAATAATATAATAATTTAAAGGAGTACTGCTATCAAGGAAGCCACAGACTCACACCATTAAATACTATTGTTTTGATTAGTTGGCAAATGAATAGAATAACAACTATCATACGTAGAATTTAGGTTAAAATACTGACATTTATATGGTAATCATTAGATGTAGGAATTAGATTACAAGTAATTACACATGTCATTATAAAAAACCTGATTATGCACGTTTCCCACTATTAATAGCTTAAATGCAAATGAGTGTTTTATTAATGACTATGATTAATTCCAATTTTCAGAGATTGAAAGCTGAAGAAACTTGATTTGAGCACACCTATTTTCTTGTATATACTGGTAATACAGATGCATACAGTAACAGGCTTTCCTAACAAAGGTTTTGCAAAAGAATGAGGTGGCAGAGTTGTATTTCTCTGTAGTTCCCTTTTTAATGAGTTTACATGTGTATTAGAAGGATAAGTTTACCTTTGCACAGAGGATCATTATAAAACATCCTGAATCCACAAAAAGATGTAAGAAATATTCAAGCATTGTTTTCACATATGAATTGACAATTTCAGTGAAGATCCTAATCTCTACTTCTGCTGATTTAAAGCATGTCACAAGTCACTAGACCCTTATAAAAATGTGGCATTCTAATGAAATGAAAAGATCAAAATTTGTATTAAAGGTCAATACTAATTAATATCAGCTGACAAAAAATAAGCAAGCAAAAAGGCAGCATATTTACTGGCATTTACTGTAAATACCAACACCAGAAATTTGAAATAACAGGCAGCTCATACGTTGCAAATGAAAAGAGAGAATGCATGGGAAATCCATAAATAGGTAGGAAACTTTTCTGATGCCCACTAGATGGCATACAATTGTTAATTATATATACTGAATTTTAAGATTTTAATGCAAGTGATTTTGATCTAAGCATATGTTATTTATGGGTATGTACTTTTCCCTGATGTCAGTACTCTTTGCAGTTATTTGGAAACACTGCAACATCTTGACCTTCTAGTCTTACATTTGCTCAACCATTTGCCCAACCTTGAGATTTAAGCACTGACTTGAATTGGAGAGGATTATATGGTGGGTCTGGAGATTCTAATCCTCTTGATTAATCCTGTTAGAATATCACATGATGGAGTTTCTGCTTGTAAACAGGATTATTTTTCTAGACAGGAAATTTACATACATGAAAGCATTAGAATGCCAATATTGAGTCTCAAACTCGACCTGTTAATAGTCAGAGGATTTCACATAAACAAACCTTAAATTTGTCTCCACTATGCTCATGTAATGTGATACAGTCTGCAACTATAAAATTGAATACTATATTTTCACAGGAGCCCTTCTTCAGTTAAGGTACAGCGTGGACTTGTTTTGCAAAAGTTCTCATGTTCTGCTTTACTACATAAATGTTCATTAATATCTTTTTTATATATATATTCCTAAATTCACTTAAAAGGTGAGCAAAATAAGCCATAATTCTGTACTATTATATATTACATACTCTGAAGTCAACGGGTTTTTATTTTTATGAACTGGGGATCCCAGGTCTGTGGAAACTTGTAAATGTTCTGCAGTTCTCTTTCTGGGCTGCAAAGGACAACAATACATCCATCTCCCAGGAGTGTCACAAAGACTCTTACTTGAGAAGCTTTAAGACACACTATCATTAAAAACTGGAAATAAGTTTGACAGAACTTATTGATTGAGAAATAATCTATGCGTGTGGACAAAACGAATGATGCAGAAGAATGATATCTGTGTTTTTACCTTTGGTTTCTTTTGGAGCACCGCACAGTGAGTGCCGTTTGGTTTGCTATCTACCAACACTGCCAGGCCTGTTTCAGAAGAGCCATTCCCCAGCCAGTAAGCTCCCTGCAGGGCCCTGCTCATTCACAAGTGCAGAACTTTGCAATGTCCTTGATGGATTTCGTAAGGCCCTTGTCAACCCATTTACCCGGACTGTGTAGATCCACCCAAATGACAGCCCTGCTTTTGAGTGCATCAACTCTTCTCCCCTCTTTGCTGTCATCTAATGTGGGGCCAGAGGTGTATTCCAATTTCTGGGAATGCTGCTCTGAGAACAACATCCTACTCCTTTAGATCAAGTTCCCTGCTATTTCAGGCACTGTAGCACATAATAGATTTTGCAAAATTATCAGAAAACAAAAATAAAAATTACTGAATCTGTATCAACTTCTAAGATAATCTGATATCTACATATATTTTATAGAGAATTCTGGCTGCATTGTTTCAACTTGAATTGACAACCTAAATGGTCACTTCTTAAATTTTTGGAAGTTCAGACAACAAATTAGCCATTATATTCTTATTTCCATTAATCTTGTGGAACAGCATCACCACAGGACATTATAAATATCTTTGAAAATAATGTGATATTCATTTTATGACACATAAAAACTTAACTAACCAAAATTTCTAATACAATATGATCATTCTACATCATGAAGATGCAGGCTTTGCCCAAAAGCAATGGAAAGTTTAACAGCGTGAAAACAAGAAAGCACCTCTAGTAGGGGCAAGGTCATTCCACATCCAAATATAGCCTGGGGAGCTAAACCAGTCTGAGATAATGCCATGATTCATATAATAATCAGAGTACCTTCATTAAATGCATTAGTGAGGCAAATCATCAAACCATACCAGATAATGCATTCAATGACCATATATTTTAATCAAAGCTTTCTTAACACTATTGCATTCAGTGTACACTATGGACATCAGTAACAGTCACACTGTAACACTTTTCCCATCTGATTTCGTTGGATAGAACGCTGATAGAACGTTGAATAAGACAATCTAAAATCTAAAAATAAAGGACATTATTCTAGAAAGACTTCAAATTCTTTTGTTCAAAAGGGTAACTCTTCTTCTTTGAACATCTCACAATCTTGGCTCTGAAAATAAGACAGATTTGAGGAGAAATTGAAGCTGGGTGCCATGAAGATTTTTTGAGAGAACTGAAAGAAACCTAATACGAATTTTGCTGGGCTTCTTTTACGCACTGGGAAACTAAGTGCTTTTTCAGAAAGTTTTAATTTATGTAAAAGTGCAAGAGCCTACCTAAAAAATAGGAAAGAATGTTTCTTTCCCATCCTTTTTAACTGAGCTTTACTAATTTTTGAACTGTTAAAATGAGCTCAATGATACAGAAGTAAGGACACAATCAGAGTTATATTTCCATATTACAAGCTTGCAGTGGAACAGGTTATATTACAACACCTACTAAGAAATATTATTACATGACAAATATATTCTTAAGTGGAAAGAAGCAAGAACAGATCCTACAAAATATTTCCCTAGCTCTCTTAAAAGGAGACAACAAAATCCTAGCTGAAGTTTTCCACTGTAGTCCAACAGAGACAAGAATGAGCTTTTCTAGATTATGTCTATTTAGAATGGGTCACCATCACCTCATTTGCAAAAGGAATGCAGAAGAATTAGGTTGCAGAACTTTGTCCCCAGGCTCACCAGAACCATTAGCATCTCAGCAGAAGCAGGCAATATCAATCATGCTCAGTCCTGTCCTCAGTAAGGCAACACCAAAGAGAATCGATAAGTGCTTTATCAGTGCACTCATAGAGGCCATGAATTAGAGCTGTAACACAAGCAGGGCCTGCCATTCACATATACCTGATATACTGAAATGTAAGTGAATATAAGACCATACGTGCTTTCTTTTCAGTCTTTGGAAAAGCTGGTAAAAGAGTAGCAAGTGTAACATGCGGTTTTTATGGTAGGGCAAATATGTAAATGATAGCTCAGGAAGAAATCAAAGGAAAATTCTGCTCAGTGAACAATGGGAGTACTATTAACATCTTCATTATATTTTTACCCCTGGACCTACGTCTTTTTGAAAGTATTCAAAGCCTGGAGGTACTCAGCTTTCAGTAGTATTCAAAGTTTTAGTTAATCAGACTTTTTCTGTGCATATACCCTACAGAAATTGCTCTGTAAGAAATGCGAAGATTAAAGCTCTGGAAGCTATTTCTAGCTGCGTACAATGATCCTCTGTTAAATCTATGTTAATTCACTGAAATTTGCTAAGTGTTTTAACAAAAGGATATTTTTTTCCTGTATATTTGTTCAATATTATTATTAATATCTACTTGTTCCACAGAGGAATTTATAGTGTTCAGTTCACGTATAATTTCTTCACTGATAGTCTCAGTTGAAAGAAGTATCATAAGTATAAATTGCACTGTCATCTTCTCAGACAGTAATAACACCTTCAGACAAGAACAAGCAATTGAAGAGATTCTATTTGCTAATCAGCAGCCTCTACTGTAATCCACATCTTCTGTACTTTCTTGTGCACATGTTCGTAGTTGTAGGATGTATTCCTACAGACCAAAACCAAATTTAGTCATCAGAAAAGCATGACAAAAATTCAAGATGCTTAGTGATAACTAGAATAGCTTTAGTAAGAGTATCTTCAAGCTATTCTCTATAGCTCCTGAGGGTAGCAAGTTTTAAAAATCTACATGCTGCCTGCAAATATTCAGGAGATACTGGAGAGCTGCTAGTCTCAAAGCATTAGAATTATTCAACTTACTGTTTGACAGCTATGAATTCTAATCCCAACACTGCCTGAAAACAGTGCCTGTTATTAATCATGTGGCAATGTTTAACACATGCTGTTTACTGGGAACAAAATGCAATAGCAGAAACATGCACATAAGAAGCAGAAAGACTGAAACACAGTGTTCATTTTGTATTTGGAACCTAAATATTTTAGCAGTTGAGAATAACTCAATATTGGATATATAAATATATATTTATATATTCACCAGCTCTTGCTATGCTATTTCTTAAGATATTTCCTATGGTAATTCTTGCACATTTGACTCTTATCCTGAAGACTATCCTGAACCTAAGAATGTTTTACCTGTTGGCTAATGCATTCACTTTTTTTCCCCTGAATTTATTTAACTAAAGTTGGAGTTTTGCTATCTGGAAAGTTGATGAAAGCATTATCCATTTTTTTTGTAAGATGGCTCATAGAATTTACATTAAGTTGCATCTTTTAAAATGAACAGAAACACTAAAGTTTAGGTGGGCTTAATGATGTGTTGCTTACAGATTTCAAGGATTTTGGAGTTTTTACTACTATATATAATATACTTCCAAGAGCAATCCTTGAATTTAAAAGCATAATTGACACATTACTTACTGTTTTTTTCTGCATTCAATTGCTCTGTCTATCCTGAACTCAGGCAAGCTAATGAATCCTTCTGCTTTTTCATCCTATCAAAAGGGAAGAAGTGGTACTGAAGAAGAACACACAGCTGAAGAGAAACAAGCAGTAGCCATTTATGTCTTATACAAACAACAACCACCCAACCAACTGAAATGCTCAACACATTTTCCCTAAGATGTTGTTATTGAACATTTAGTTTTCTTGATTTTTATGAAATTTTTATGAAGTAAATTGACTGCTTCTTAAAGGAGCTGCAGTCATCTTAAATTCCCTTTGTTGATGACTACATAAAACCTGTTAGCGCCAAATAAAGCACCTGCTGTAGCACTCAGGATATTAACAAATATCATCAAAAAAAATCTCAGTTTTTTCTTCTTATGGTCTGAACATTGAAAATGTTTTGCGTTAAAGCCACGTTTGTACAAATGATCTGTCCTTCTGGTTCCTACAGTGAGCTCACTGGTGTTTAAATGGAAAAGTAATAACTAGAAAGTACTTCTTCTCACTTTTTACTTCTCCTGAAGTAATTTGCCTGAAAAAGCAAGGAGATACAGTAACATCAATCAGACTGTTGAAAAACACAGGCTGAATGTAAGCATTGTATTAGTCCAAACAAATACTAACTTGGAAGAATATTAACTACTGATATATTCATAACTTTAAGAGAACAATGAACCTCTGCTTTTTATTAAGCTTGGCCTTCCACTTTAAAGAATTCAAAAATTCAAAAATAAGTTCAAGTGAACCAGACATGGCAACTAAAGTGGCTATTCTCTGATATTTATAGACTTTACTCAAAAGAATGATAAAAGTTAAGATTTTATTTAGGCTTTCTCCAAACACAGAGTATACTTACATTCTGGTTTGTGTACCAGTACAAGGAAGAATCCTTCAAAATAAACCAGTACTTTTTCCATTTCTGTGTGAAGTAACCTTTGGCATCCTTTTTCTTCCACAGCCAGCCTTCACAATCTCCATGCCCCAAATCTTTGCAGGAAATTCGTCTTCTGCTTCCACTCGTCAGAGAGCTCCCTGAGAACACAACAGTAGTATGAGACATCTCTCTGAATGCTATCCTTCTCAATATGACCACGTTACTAATTTTAAATGATGAATCAATTTAAATGCTCTACAATTTTGGTTTCTGCATGAATACAAAAACACAAATAACCTTTTTATGTAATGGCTTATTTAATCTTTAGAGGATCTGTTTCTCTTAGGACTGATTAGGATGGTCATCATCATTTCTAAACAAAAAACATACTTCATTTAGTCCTGAACCTGAAACTCATTTAAATAAACATAATCTGTATGTGGTTGTAAACACTACTTTCTCTGTATCTTCTGTTACTATTTGCACTAGGAGGCCTGTCAAATTCTGGAAGATTTTTAGCTCATTTTTCATAGTCAGTATAGTCTATAAGAAAGAGAAATCCATATTCATATAAAAATGCACATCTATATTTCCCCTGTACTGAATTTAATGGCACAATACTATTTGGCACAATACTACCTTGGATCGAGTTTGAATTAACAGTATCATGAAAGGTATCGGGTTCTGTTTGTTAGTTATTTTGCTGTTGTCTTTCTTCTTCTTGTTGTTCTATTTCAACATATTCTAATTAAAAGGCTTAAAATTTTAGTGTCTTTTGCAATTTTTCTTGCATTAGCAAGAACAGTTTTCATAGTTACGGTACCATTTTTCCTTAAAAAGATCTTGGAAATTTCATTTAAATCTCAGACATTTTTTTTCTGTGAAAAATCAAGTCTGCATTGCTACAATAATTATATTTAAGCTACAAATGTGAAACAATTAAGAAGTACAGATGACATCAAAAGATCATCCTTTGTTCCTCAACATTCCCCAGTCAAGCTCTTAATATTTAGCTATTATTAGAATATTGTACTGTGCTATGCCTAGTTTGAAGCATTAGAAGTGTCTGGTAGAAATTAAGGAAAATTTTTTTAGGACACTAAAACATGACAATAAAGATTTCACTGCATATAAATTGAAATGAATTTATTACGCCGTAACTAATTTTCTTCAATTTATTGCTTTAACAGTCTCAAACGGGCTATGAATAGAAAAAAAAATCAGAGCAAAATATACAAAGACTACTTTTCTGCTAAGTCAGAGAAATTTTACCACTGAGTCTAGCAACATTATATCTATGCTACCTTATAGAATCACAGAATCATGGAATGGCCAGGGTTGGGAGGGACCTCAAGGATCATGAATCTCCAACCCCCTGCCACATGCAGGGCCACCAACCTCCACATTTAATACCAGACCAGGCTGCCCAGGGCCCCATCCAATCTGGCCTTGAACACCTCCAAGGACAGGGCATCCACAACCTCTCTGGGCAGCTGTTCCAGTACCTCACCACTCTCTGGGTAAAGAATTTCCCCCTGATGTCCGACCTAAATCTCCCTCCTTTAGGTATTGATAGGCTGCAATGAGGTCACCCCGCAGCCTTCTTTTCTCCAGGCTGAACAAGCCCAGCTCCCTCAGCCTGTCCTCATAGGGGAGGTGCTCCAGTCCCCTGATCATCTTCGTGGCCCTCCTCCAGACCCTCTCCAACAGCTCCCTGCCTTTTCTGTACTGTGGGCTCCACACTTGGACGCAGTTCTCCAGATGGGGCCTCACAAGAGCCGAGTAGAGGGGGACAATCACTTCCCTGTCCCTGCTGGCCACCCCTCTTTTGATGGACCCCAGGATAGCATTTGCTTAAAACATTTGTTTATTTACTTTGGTATTTACTATCAAATTTAGAAATATTGAAATTAAGATGAACTTTGGCATTTGATCAACAGTGCTTATTATCAGTTAAGAACTCTCATTTTCTGCTTTCAGAATGTGAATCTGAAGAAGTTACCTTTCGACCATTTTCTGGATTTTACCCTGAGAGAAGCGTAATGGAATGACTGTAAGAAAGAAAAAAAAAAAAAAAGGATTACAAAAAACTGGTGCATGTAATAGCACTAACATGAAAACCTTTTACTACCACTGCCATGGTTATCTTAGGATTAGTTATCATAGGATCTTATTTTTATCTCTTTTTATTACTATTATAAACATCATAAAGAAAGCAGTGGTAAGGCTACTAATTAAAATCTCATATTTTCTTTTATTAATTATACTTCTTGCAATCAAATCATTAGGATTCTTTGGTCAAATGTATATGCAGTAACTTGAAAACTGAGGATATAACCTAGTGCATTACTATGCTCAAAAAGCAAATGCTTGTGACAAAGTTTTTATCAGCAACTCTGAAACAACATCTTAAGAGTAAATATCATAAAATTAAAATAACTGAGGGTTATAGCTAACAGTAATAAACTATTATCAAGAAATTAATATTTAGAATGGAAGACTTCAATTTAAGCACTATAAGAAACATGCATCTGAAAACAGGACCCCAGCTATCTGCAAGATACAGGCAAAGTTTAGTTTAAAATAAGAATAAAGGGGGAAGGAGTTGTTCTGCACACATTATGACTATTTGTAACCCTCCTGTAACAACAGCCAGCTTACACTACTAACGCCAGACACTTCCTTATTTTTGGGAGAGTTGGCTTGGAGAACACCAGCTTGCATGTCTGACAGGTGACAAGCTCTGTAAGTGTACATTCATAGCATCAGTTGCAGATTTATCTATTTTTTCAAGAGCTACAGAAGACAGAAAGATTAATGCTTGTTCCTGTACTATAGGAAACATAGTTAAAAACAATCAGGAAATAGAAGAACAGAACTAAGTCCATGAGAAAGTATTAAAGATGCACAGCAAAACTGATTTTTTATTAATGTACTATAAGCCCCACCAGCAGAACCAGTCATTTTGCCCAACTGGGTTTCTGTGGTGACTGTGACTGAAACAACCTGTTCAGCCTTCTTCTCTCTGCATAGAAATGCATTAGCATAGCACAAGTTTCTGTTTCTGCAATAAAAATCACCAAAAATTTTCACAATTTAGGCTAAAAAAGTACGTCAGTGAGGTAGAATTCTATAAATCTAATCACATCTGAAAATTCTAATTACAGAACTTCAAGAAAATGAACAGCAGGAGGATACCTGCTTTAGAATACACCCCAGAAAGTGGTATGTATCAGTCAGTATAACAGTTTTAAAAATAAAGTTCAAGAATAACAAAACAAGAACTGAAAATATTTGCTCTTCCAAAAATGTAAGTTACTTAATCTCACTGTGCGTTGTGCGTGCATATATGCAATGTATTAAAAGCAGGAAAACTAGAGAAAGTGAAAGACTTGTGCAAACAAAGGTTTAACTAGCACTGCTAACTTGCATTCAATTCAAGCTTCATATTTTGAGAGAGAAAGAAACTAACTTATAATTAACTTTGTGGTAAACAACTTGCAACTTAGTGTGAGTCAAGTTTGCTACGGGAAAAAGGCTGATGACTGGAGAACACACCATGGTTGTACGCATTTAACCTCCTGACTCAAAACCACAATGTGAAGCAGAATGTTACAGAAAACGCATGTCCCTACCCCCATCTCAGTCAACAAGAAGCACACCATGGAAAAATGGTGACAGAATTGAATCTCTGCTATTTGAAGTTGAATCAGTGAGACCTCAGTGCATTCACAGTGAAGCAGAAAGAATGCTGTTTAGGTGTCACAGAATCACCAAATGAAAAGTTAGGTTTCATTTTAAAAATGCCCCGGAGAACTAGATGTTCAGTCACCTGTCAGGATGAAAGGAACTAAGTCATTGATGCAAGCCTGGTAGCACATAGCTCTGCGATTTTGAGGAAAACTTTAACAAGTTCAGAACATAGCAACTGGTGCATTCATAGAACAAAATACACAAATCACGGAGCACGTAGTGCTGTTTTCCTCATGTTATGTCTATTAGATTAGTTGTAGTACTGTGAACCCAAGGAACTGCAATGGGTTTAAGTGCTTTTCAAGGGAGGCAGCACACAAGGTAGGGATTGGCAGGTAGAGGAAAACCGCAGAATACTTGGTTATATGTCTTCTGCTATGGCCACTGATACTGAACATTGCTGTGTGAATCCTTAACATCACTGTGTGAATCCTTGGGAGGCAGAATGACATCTGTTAGCTTACAGCAGATTACAGCTTATCCACTTAGCAAAAGAAGTCTTGTCAGAGTGAAGAAAAGATACTCTATAACTGAAGGTTGCATTGTTTGTCCTTTTAATGAAATACTTGACAAAATAAAAAATGACTAAGAAGTCTAGATATTTTCTGTTAAAGACCTTCAAAATGGGCACTATGAAACACTGAAAATCTAGATAATTAAAATCCTTGTCAGAGTACATGTATTATTCACACATCTTAAGAGTTTTTAAAATTTTCTTTTCCTTTAGAACATCTTTGGCAGATGTCCCTTTCCAAATTAGTAGCTGTTTACTACAGTTCTCCTTCCAAAACTAATACATCCCTTAGTGGATCTAATACGGTTTCTATTAAACTTAACCAAAAGTACTGCATGCACTTCAGTCAACTGTGGTTGCAGTAGATACTACTCTGAATTTAGAAATTATCCTTAGGCTTTTGCTTTCTTTTGTAAATCCTTACCTTCCTCATGGATGTACTTCCTTGACGGTCAATGGCAGAACTAGCATATCTGGGAGAGACAGGAAGAAAGATGTCAAATAACAACAGGAAATAATATTCTGAATAATAACAAACTCACAAATGCATTTCTAAATGCATTCCTATAGATATATTTGCATTTTCAAAGTTATCTAAAATGCAGCACCTAAAATATGAGGCACATTATTTTCAATGACTTTTGTTAATGTTATTTAAAAACAAAAAGTTATTCTCAGAATTCTGACTCAAAAAGACAAATCATCTCAGAACGTCCATCTCAATAACTAGCTGAACATACTTGAATTTCATCACACAAAACACAAAAGCAAACAATACAGCTCCTCCCTCTTTCAATGATTCTTAGAAGATATAAATCAGAGTTTTTTGTTGCAGGGCTAACTCTTATTTGTACATTTTGTACAGCAGCAGAATTTGCCACAGGTATAATGGACTCCTAGTGTTTATACTAACCTAGGAATGAACAAGTATTTTCAAACAAATAGCAACAAAAAGAAATGCAAATAAATAAATTAGAAACTACGTCTGAGGACTCATTCACATTTTAAAATGTAGTAGGATATGGATATTTACTTGAACATTTGAATGTGACATTTAGGAAACACTTGAATGAGTTCTGTATATTGCAAATTTGGTTCCTTCCCATATCATTACAGAAGAAATTTGATTTATCCTTGGTTTGATAAATAAGCATCTTCCTCCGAGATTTTCTGGGTATTCTATGTAACTTTAGCAATACTTAAGTAGATCTATAAACACTGAGACATTAATAAATACATAACTGTTGTGCTAAATTTGATGTGACTGTCAGATGCTTGCCAGGTATGGAAAGTCTGATCTTTTATGCAGTTCCTTCCCTGCCACCTTCTCTTTGATGCTTCAGAAGCACTCAAAAACAGGAAATTCATAAAGACCACAGCAATTTAGCAGTTAGCTCAAGAAAGATTCTTTAGATCATCAGAAAAGCATAATATTTTTGCAGTACTAATATCCTAACAGTATCTTCTTGGCTGGCAAATGTAGAATGCAACAGTTACATTTGTTGTTGTAGGGAAGTCCAATAACCAATTTTCATGAGCCCAGAAGCAATTTTGATGAAAATAACGAAAACTAATTCTTAGCAAGAAAAAAAACCAAAAACACAAACAAGTGAACTTTCCCCAACTAAGCATGATGTAGGCTCCACTGGCTGCTACAGTTTAATCATTACAGTTTTTAACATCAGTATCCCTGTTTTAGAGATCTCTGTATGTGGCTTAATGTATAGAAAGGCTATTGCTGTGTGCAGTTTCAATTCTACATCCCTGGAGAAGGTCTGGACAAAGTGTCACTTTTCAGAGTATGAATAATGATGAGCATCTTGACACTATGGTAGTCCATGTCAGGTTGGAAAGGGAAATGCCCAAGACTGCAGTGAAAAGATGGGATGCATAACATTAACATTAAAATTACAAGTTAATAATTAAGAGTTTGAAGTTCTGAGCTGCCTGTAGATTACAAGGATTGAAAGAAACAACTGAAAAACAGAGAGGTTAAACTTATAACATTTGGTAAAGGAATGGGCAGAAGCCCAAACCGCTGCAAGGCAGATTTTGTCATTAATGCTCCATTTCTGTCTACCTATGAGAATGCCATAAATGCACTTCCATCCTGCTGGGCATTCCCCCCTGCTTTCTGGTCTGTTACTTTAATCATTGGTTTTGACCCATCTGGAAAGTGTCAGTTTCAATGCTTCTATTCTTTCTCTCAGCCAGTACACAATATGAACAATGCATCTGCCTTTTTATCTGAAAAGTCCTTAGTCAAGTTTTATTTGCTTCCATGCAAACACTGTAATGCATCTCCTTGCAGTAATCATAGACTCTACTTACCAGCAACAATCTTGTAGTTATAGAAATTACCTGCAATCAGGTTTCTGAAAGCTCTTCAAAAGTTAACATATACCGAAAGGTCAGGAATACATATTCTAATGTACAATGAGTGTAAATTTTATTTGGAAACAGTTTTGCAGTCTTGCAGGGTTCTTTTAGAAGGTTTTATATGCATTAAAACTCTTCACAAAATTAAATTATTCCTCAAATATTCAGATCCACAGATAACAGAAGAAGAAATGCTGACCTTTTCTTCTCTTCAGACAAGTAAATTCGCTATGTGGAACTGGTAGAACCAATTAATTTAGACATAAAGGAACCCTAGCATGTCATCTACTTTTTTCACTTTATCTGTACCATGTTTGGTTGGTTGTATCTGTACCATATGGTTGGTTTCCTTTCTTTTAAGGAAAACAGTTGTTACAGAAGTGAAAGAGAGAAGAATAAAGAGAGAGACAAAGCCAAATGGAATGATATCGTTATGACGGCCAGGCCAAATAGTTCTCTTATGAATGCTTGTTTTCATGGCTATGTTTAATATTGGTTTTGATATAAACCAGAAACTTGAAAAAGCAATCTGTTATAATTAACTTACACAAACATAGCAAAAGAACAAATTAAATACCAGGGCTGCTCTGAAATTAATGCCTCTCATTTTATTATATTGGCCCACAACATTACAGGCTGATTTTGGTGGCATGGCAGTAGAGGCTGAACCTTCCCACCAATATCCCACTGTATTTTGTTGCCATGTGACAGCTGGCAACAGAGGGGCAGACTGACAGAGCAGATCTCATATGAATATGTCTGGGAAGCAAAGGGGTGGAATTGAATTCCTCCATGCAGAAAGAATTATGTTCACTGACACTTGCTGGATGTTTCTGGAGACCAAACAGTGGATGTGAGCACAGTGAGGAGGTGGGTGGTGCTTCAGTACTGGCAACAGAAACAGCCGTCACCACTGCAGCATGTAGGCTCTCTTGACTGACAGAAATGGGCAGCTACTGATGATGACTACGTTGAAAAACAGCATTTTGTAGCTGAGAATTCGTTCTATCAGCAGTGCTGTTGTGGTGTTTGTATCTGTCGTGGTTTATATGGTAACAAATAGGAGGCATTGCTTCTGAAGCAACTTACATAAATTATTACAAGATATTTGCAAAATCAATAATTGCATAATGACATACAAAAAAGGCAATGTACAAGCAAATAAACTTTGAAAAAAATTAAATGAAGTTTAATTTTGTTGTTAAACTCATTCTAAAATGATTATTCTCATGCATTTTTCTTCAAATGGATTTCTGAGATTTCTGTTTGATAGAAATGTAAAAAATTAACTGAGTTTTTATATATTCTACCTAGCTGTGTCTCATATACTGGAACTTCTATGGATAAAAAGATTTTCTCCCTCCTACCCACACATTGTAAGCACACTGAAACAAGTATAAAAAGTTAAGAAATATAAAATAAAGGTAAAAAGCAATAAGCACAGGTCAGCACTAAATCTCCAGTCTCAGTATTGCATGCATACTGACTCAGTATTCAATATCCACTATGCTGAACACAGAGTTAAAGTAGAAAGGTTAGGAACAAGCTAAGAAAAAAATGGGAATGTCTGTGACACAGGTGGCAGCAAAACAGAATTTAAAAGATTCGAGTAAGTGCGGTGGCTTCCAACTCACATCTTAAAAGATATGCAAATGAATGTGCAATCAATTGCTAAGGTTTCTAATGAGGATTTCAAATGAAGAACAGTACTATATGATTAGAAAATAGCGATAATGGATTAGAATGGTAAAATCAGAAGTACGAGGGATAGCAGAAGGGCTATATTCCAGTCTTACGTATTTGATAAAAGCTGCAAGAATCTGAGTGTACCATTATACCTGAGGTATTTTTATTGAATGCTGAGAATTGTCACCTATTGAGCACAGAATGTGGAAATACAACAGAACAGAGCTATAATTCTGCATTTTTGCTGTCAGAGCAGTGATAGCCTTTTAAGAGCATTGCTGGATTTATGAGTAGCCTGCATTTTCTATTCATACAAAAAAGTCCTTTTTAGTGAATAAAAGTCACATGGTTCTTCATTTATTAAGCACCATTAAACAAGTGCAACTATGAACACCATCTCCACATTCCTCTTTTCCTTTCCAGGAACATGTTTTCATTTTTTACCATATAAAGATAGAAGCAATGGATCTTCAAATATCACACAAAACTTTAGGAAGAGTGTTCTAGCTCGTAGCATTCATAGGACATCTTGAGAGTCACTACATCCATCATTACACGAGTTAAAACTATCAGAGCAAATTGGTATATCTTATTAGATTCCTATCATTTGGGTTTCTCCACAGGTAATAGGACAATAAATATTAAAATGATGACAATGAATATAGTCAAGAAAAAAGAATAATTTTTTTGAAGTTTACTTACCTTTCACTTAGTCTTCGGTATCTGGAATAGTTACAATCTATACTGTTGACTTTCTTAAACCCCTGATTAAGGGGGTTCTGGCAGTAATGGATAGAATTATAAACTAGAAGCAATATAAAATGATTCTAGTTATAACAAACTGCTAATATATATTTTCCATTGTTCTGAAAATCATTTTATACACTACTTATTTCTTTATTTGTATTTATTTTTTAACTACACAAAGCAATCTATCTTATATTCTGACTATCTAAATCTGTAAAGATTTCCTAATGAGTAAAAGATTCCAGTATGTTAAAAAAAAAACAAAAACAAAACATGGCCATTCACCAGAGCTTACTTCTGAAACAGAAAAAAAGTGGATATTAACTGTTAAGTAGTGCATTTTACTACTGCTGTGATTTAATATCCTCTGATCATTCTGACTGGAGACCTGCCAGGAATGTCCCTACTGATGCACAGTCAACACACAGACTATGTTGAGAGCTTCTGTTGCTGACGCTCTACAAGATGGCTCCTCTTTCAAAAGATTACAAGGATCTCAAGTTTACTTAACAGAAGAGTCAAGAGAGAATTTTGTAGTTGCTGGTTAAATATTATGCACTACATCTGAACATAATCCCTGCTATCGAATGGATATCTAGAAATACATGGATATTCAAAACACAATGCTTGAGTAACACCTTCATTGATCCAGAGCTAAGAGCAACTAGAAAATGGCATATCTGTCACCCTGTTCTTTTTCAATTGGCATATACTTGGGAAATAAAATTATAAATGTAAGCAACATGGAAAAGTCTCTTCAACTTTCATCTCACATTCCAAATTGCTTCAAGTACATCCTGGTTGCAGCTCAAGATTAAAGTCAATAAAAATAACTTCAGGAAAATGAAAGGTCATTGAATATTCTTTTTTTTTTTTTCAAGTCCACTTTTTTTTTCTTTTATTTTTCCTTATGATATTTATGTGGTATACAATTTTGTTTTTTCAAAAAATATATATTTTTAAAACTACATCTGTTCCTTTCAGTAACCACAAATATGGCCTTATACCATTCAAAACTCCTCAGAGATTTGACACGACTCAGAAAAAAAATACTTTTCTATTTAAAATGTCATTCTGACAATGCTTCAAAATTCTCAGCTTCAACACTGAGCAGTTATACTGCCTGAGGGACCTGATTTCTGCCCTAATGCATCTATCACTGATGCATTATTTATTCTAAAGTACCAAGAACATTCTTTTAAAATAGATTAGTTAAATTCCTTGCCACTGTAATTGCACAAATTTAAAAGAAGTGCATAAGAAAATACATTTGTGCAGAAATGTACTGTATCTTATGTGTCATTTCCTTATTGTAGGTTCAGAAGAACATTCATGTAGCAACCACGATCTACTTATGTGGTCACAGAAACCTGTCTTTGACTGCTTTGAATGAATTCATGATTTCTAGTTAAGTTATTAAAATCTCCATAGCTTAATGCATTCCATTAATGCCACAACGAGCAAATGTTCATTGAAAATTAATTACTGAGTATTTTGCAGTGAGATTTGAAATCTCTTCTCAGTTCTACACTAGCTCAGATACTGGTCCAAAATGATGCTGCAGGCTATTGCTTGATGTGTTAGGCATCAGGCAGCTATTTCAGATGCTGGACTGCAGTACAGGAGCATGCAAGTTGACAAAACAACATCCAGACTAAAATTTGTCTCTTTTTCTCTCTCCAGGATTAATAAATAAATCATTTCCAAAATACGCCAAAGCCACTGAGGATATGATAGAAACAATTTTAAGTATTAATATTTAAAAATACAAAACACTTTATGGAAAAGAACCTGAGCCATATTTCCAAGTATAAACAAATTGCAAGTAGTCATAAGCAGTAGTGTTAAAAACTGGTTATTCAACTAGCTGCTGGACAATGAATGAATGATACGATCCTTTTTGGCCTTCTCTTTGCCGTGCAGGCCTGCATGGTTAGAAGGTTAGCAAGATCTTCAAAACTCTGTAATGATGTCTCTTTGAGGAACCTGATCTTTGAGCAATGTGGTCTTTTAAGAAACATGATCTAGTGGGAGGTGTTTCTTCCCATAGCAGGGGGGTTGGAACTAGATGATCTTAAAGGTCCCTTCCAACTTAAAGCATTTTATGATGCTGTGTTGTAGATGCACATCTAGAATCTATAGATACCAAAGCTTCCTATTAGATTTGTTTTTCCTATATTAAAATTATAAAAATTAAGAAGGGCAAATAGGTGTTTTGAAGAACAGCTGGAGAAGCAACTACAGGTTAGATGTATTATTATTATGTATTATTACCACTTTCTCAGCCCTGAAACAATAACAGTTGTAACGTACAAATGTCTCCCTTTTCCTCTGCTCAAGCCTGAAAAACCTTACTAGATCTGCTTTGCATTCCACTCATCTTAAGAATTTTGTAAGGAAGATTCTCTAGTTGTGTATTTCACACACATCTGTTTTTGGCATTTGGCTAGTGTGTGGTTTTGACTAATGTTTTTTGCAACCATTTCCTTCAGTATGCTGTATTTTTATTACCTGTAAGAAGCATCTTTTTGGCCCTTTTTTTTCTTTTTTTTTTTTCCTTCTTTTTTTTTTTTTTTTTAAGTGAAAATGATCATACCACATAACTAACTAACAGATGCAACTGTGCAGTCAAGGCTGCTTCATTCAAATATGTGAAACTCTTTTCCCTGTCCAACGAAACTTTAATATGTGGGATAAAAATTATCTGACAGATCCCATCTATCATTCTGCCACTTAAAAATATTTTTCAAATTTTTGAGAGATGAAACAGTCACATTTTGGACTTGAAATTTAAAATCCATGGGAGAAGGATTAGAAAGGAAAAATCACTCTATAAAAGAAATTAATTTGCCTGGGGCCATAATAGATTTCCAAAAGTTTCCTAAACCAAATGTTCATGGAAAATATGGGAGAAGTCTGGTAGACATTTATGTCCTGTCTACCAAGGATGCTCTGACACATTGAGCATGTGCAATCCTTTCAGAGTAATTAGGTATGCTGACAATTCTGAAATAATTGGCATGTGTACAGTGAGAACAACTATCCTTGTTGTACCTCAGGATACTAGCTATAATGTAGTGAAATGTATAGCATTGAGGAAGATTGCCAGTTTTAAATACTTGATGGAAGCACTGTAAAGGAATTAATTATTTTGTATTCAGAGCAGGGTTTTACTTCATTAACAAGTTTAGGTCATACACAGGATGAAAAGATTTAAAAGAAATAATTATCCACATGTACACGCTGCAACAAGCCTTATTTACAGCATTCTATGATAGTCATAATATAAACTTTATCTTTTAATACGACATATTTGATGAAACTAAAGTATCTGGTACATCATCAAATAAAATGTGAAGGAAATGAAGACAGAAATGACAATAGTATTCATTAGAATTAGTTCATTAAATTCAAATGTAAGAGAAACAGCAGTCCTCATTCTTAGAATTTATCAAATTTAAGACAGTTATAAACAGTAACTTTTGTGCATACTGAATTATATGCTAATTAGAAAATTCTGCTTGCTCTTTTCAAAAATTACATTAGACACACATTTGAGTTTTCATCTTCAGAGTCATTCTGGAAAAAAAAATTATTATTATTATTTTTTTAAATACTGAGAGGCGAAGTCTCATACTCTGTACTGGCACCATTTTTTCCACCTCTTAATTTTTAATAATTTTGCATGCAAAGAATTTAAATAAAGAAAATTCAACCTGTGTAATTTATCTTCATATTTTAAGTTAGGAGGTGGAAGAGTTATGATGTTTGCTCATATTGATGCTTTTCTCACTAAAGCTGGAAAATTTATTCCTCAAATATTGCAACTGAGTTTCTATGAATTAATAAGTACATGTAATTCATAGATAAATTATATCTATTTAAATGCATAAATAACAGAAGAAATTACCTTTCAGTATCTCCACTGACTGTGTCCCCTGCTCTCTGTAGAAGAAAAACAAATAGCATTAAGCAATACTAAAGAGATGCACTTCTTTGGTGCACTCAACGTCATGATGACCGCAGTAGAAGACAACACTGAAGTAAATCACACTTCTCACTTCATAACTCAAAGAGAAAAGAAATGGAAAAGATTAATTTCTATGTAGATGTTATTCTACAATGAAGATCATGTTTAAAGCAACTTACTTGCAAATAACTTCATCTAATGGCATGACGCAGTCAAACTTAAGTAAAACAAGGAGCTAAAAATGTCAGAAGGTCAACGTTTGCAAAAATGTTAAAATTTGAATGGGTGCTCTGGAATGTGTTAGACGTAAAGGAAAATATTGCAATATAGACTTTCAGAAGAAAACTGTAGAGAATTTTAAAAACAATGAGAAAACTGTCATCAAATCTTTCTTTAACACCATGCTTGCATAGCTTTGCATAACTTGATTTTCTAAACTGAAGTTTATTTGGAGTTTGGAATTGAACTCTTTTAGGAGCAAGGATTCAGGATTAAAAATAAAATATTCAAACTCTTTATTATTTTAAACCAAGCTCTCTGGTGGAGTTTTCCCACAGCTAAAAAGCAGTTTCTCATCTTGAAATGCAGAAATTGCCACTTGAAAAATCTTTGACTTTAAATCCTTTCAGAATAACGAAATGGGAAACGGATTCTTTTTTTAGAAGTATAATGCCTGGGGTTTAACATCACTACTTTTGGTACACTGTAAAATATTTAATCTCATATGACCTCAGTAAATAGTTAGAGAACTTAGCTGCATAGTTCACATAACTAAAGACAGGAAGTCTGCTGGTTCTATTTTTAAGTCTGCTGGGTCTGTATTTAACTCCATAGACTCTGAAAAATATATAGTCTGACTCACAGAGATTTCAAATAGAGTTTTGAAATGTTCAGGAGACAAATATTAATTTTGCCACTTCCTTCCTTCACCTCAGATATCATCATATATCATATTTTACCATCACATTTTTACTATAACTCATGGATGGTTTGCCACTGAAAACAGCCAGAAAACCTTAAATTATTAAGTTATTCTGTTAATAAATTAGAGAGGGAATTATGATGCTGTAGTATTTTTAATCTCTCAGAAGTCTTGTTTGTCTACATCTAATGAAATTAAGCTAGTTACCTAGCATGATATCACAAAAACATTTTAGCAGAGCAGGACCTTTAGTCTTCATCTAGAGTGGAACAGTCCCTGTCTTAATTGTCATGAAATTCTAGTATCCCACTTATAATGCCCATCATGCTCTCTCTTATTCTGACACACTGTAGTTGTAGTTATAAACAAATATTTTACAATAGACTTCAAGTTTGCATCCCTACAGGACATAGGGAAATGTTTTATATGTGCTACTACAGCAGCTGACCTCTTTACTAAGTTAACCATGAATTATAAACAATATATGGAAGATCATTTCAATAAGGTAGGTGATGAAGAGTACTGAAATGGCGTCCTCACAGTTAAAAAGAGGGAAGTCTCCCACATACCTTATTAAATCTAGGCAATGACAGGAGCTCTCCATTGAGTAATTGAGTACAGAAAGTGCTAACAGGTTTTCTTGTTTAAACTGAGTGATATAAATGACTTAATCCTCCTTAGAGTATACCTGAAATCTAAAGTGTAAACTACTTATAGGAATGAAAACAGTCTGGAAACATTCACCAGATTTTCTCGAATCAGACTGAGAGATAGCAGCATACAGCTACAGCAAAATATGTGTTTGAAGAGCTTTGGTAAAATCCTGCATAATGAATGTCAGATTTCTGCTGCTGTTAATGCACTATTAAATATGAATGAACTGATCTGATCATCCCTGAAAATAGTGAGAACAGCCGAGTAAAATACATTGTGCGGCCAACCAAGTAAAAGAAATTTGACAGCAGTGCTACCCGTGCTACTTTTACCAAAATAAATTTTATTCATCATAGAAGATTTGTAGTTTTTCTTCTCATATCCTTCTGCCTTATAGTGTTACTAATTTTTGGCCACTAAAAATAGGAAAGTAATTTAGTCCATTTAATTGTTTCCTATTCTAATTCTTAATAGGTAGAGGTCTTTCTTTTCTAAGGCTACTCCAAAATTAAAGTGCTTCCAGATCAGGATCTATTCTCTTTCTCTGTAAATAGGATTCACCCCATACTCCCTGACAAGGCCAACATACTTTTCACTGTTCAAGCCACACTGGCTATCTTGTTTTTATCTCTGGTCCAGCTCTGTAATCATCCTTACAAAATAATGCACAAAGAGCACCTGTATCATGGGAGATCATTTTGGATCAGTGTTCAAGATTCCTTTTGACAAAAAGATTCAGTCAGTGTAACTGCAAGCAAATGTTTGCATTTTGTGAACTTGCATATATTAGACTGAAATAGAAACAAGAGTAAAGTCTGTTTCTGTTAAAACATGTTTTTCTAGAAGTCTTATTTTCTATGCTACTAATTTTCATAAATGTTGAACAATAAAATCTAATTAACTAAAGGATAGTCTGTCATAAGGAAATTTTACAATGGCTCTATGATAGTGGGAAAAGGAAAAGATCATTAAAATCTGTAACTACTCATCGATTATGCAAATTCTTACTGATTAATAGCTCATTGCAATTTAGCACTTTGCTAAATTGCTGTATAGGCAGGAGTGAACAGTTGATATGAGTACGTAAAGGATATTTCTCTTAAATATACTGCATCAGTAGCAATTTAAATCTTATTTCTGACTGCCTAAGTTTTTCTCAGTAATTTATTTATTTTAAAAAATCTTTGCTCCCAACCAATTCATTAATGACACACTTACTATTGCTACTTTAGTAAGGATTACTCCATATTTATATACATACGCATGTGGATGACATTTTATTTGACTAAATTTTTGTCCCCAAAAAGCTGTCATTTGAATGCAATCTCACTGCTAACTTGAAATGTCAACCTTATAAAAGGATTTCTGATAGCATATATGTATAACCAGCAAAACCCAGACTGACATTTTTATAAACGTGTACATGGCTACAATTAATTTCCTTGTGCAATTCAATTGCACGCACACATATTTACAGTCACATATATGACAGACTTCTATCTGCAATTTCATCAGTGTTATGCATCTTTTTTGTGAGCAGTTTCTTCTTAAATTCCTGTGATGTGGAAAACAAATTGCCTTAGCCTAGTTCTCAAATTAAACTTTACTTCATCGTACTAAAATGTCACGTTCCTGAGTAGCAGACACGTGGGAGGCTCACGAAGAACAAGTCTCGCCATGCTGCCACATACTATAAAGCACAAACACTGTGAAATTCAGGTCACTGGCAACTATTGGCCTTCTTTCAAGTCAGCTTTGTATTCACGTAGCTCCAAGAATTTTCAGTGGATCTACTTCAGATTTGCATAAGCAGAAATAGAAGGAGAACGAGGTCTGTACCTGCAATAACTCAACAACTGTTGACCTGAAATTTCTATAAATAATTGAAAAATAAGTGAAGAAATGATATAAAATCACAGGAAAAAAAAGCTGCAGAGACACTATGAAGGTGTTTAAAAGTCACTGTTTACTTGTTTACTTGTGGAGAAGAGTAGAATTTCTTGATAATGAAAGTTACTAATTACAATGATCAAATGAAATATATTCCATCTAGTTATAGCATATATTCAAAAGCAAAATAAAAGGTTTTCCTTTACCTTTATAATAAATATTGTTCCTCCGCTCTTCTATACTCAAATATTTAATGCTCTCCAAAATTACTTCTTCAGCTGCTTCCTGAACTCACATATTCATTATCCTAAGCATTTCTTTACAGAATGCTTGTTCAAAAATGAAACTGTAGCCGTGCTGCCAGGGGCTTTATTTATCTCTCTAGCTCAGTGAGCTGATGCTTAAGCCACTGAAGACGTAACGTTTGCAAAATTATTATGCTCTGCAAAATATGAAAGCTGCCTTTGAGGTTTTTCTTCCACTCCTGTTGAGGGGTGAGATAATAGAGACAGGAAATAATCTTGTGCAAGACACACATGTGAAATTCAAAGAACTCAATTTTTAAGCTGAAAAAAATTGTCACAGATGAAAAAGTAACTAAGGATAGAAAAAAAAATCCACTCAGAAATTTTAATTATATTCTACATTATGGATATAATGTGTATAACAAGTGTATAACAGGTAATAGACAGCAGCAAAATTTTTAAACGTTTTAGGAAAAACATCTAAAAGAGATGACACCCCAGATCATAGATGAGATTTTAAAAGTGCTCTAGGAGAGCATCTAAAAGCAGGCTGTCCTTTGGCTAATGATTTCTCATGTAATAAATAATAAAAAAAAATCCACAAAAGGCCAAAGCACAGCAACTGACAGACTGTATTTTGTATTGACTGAAGTCTCTTTCTCCTCATCAATCCACCCCTTTAAAGGAAATTTAAAGGAGGTTGAACCTGAACATCAAAAGATGTAGATAACAAAGAAACAAAAAAGCCAAAATAAAAGATCTAATTTCTTCAAAAACTAAGCATAAATACAGCACTCTAAAGAAATTGAGGGTTTTTTATACAATAATTGTTTACTAGCAATGCTATATACTAGCAATCTAAATTTTACACAAGATGTACAGCAGCTAAAGAGACACTCATTTGAACTGTATGCTAAAGTTTAGAGAACAGAATTCTATTTCATTACAGAAAAATTACAAGATAGAGTGAATTTTAGGCTAGTAGTACTGAAGTTGGTATAAAAGATCACAGACATGAAAAATGTACTGCAGTTCCTTCTGAAAAGTCAATGTACAGAGCCCTGGTACAGCTGGAAACCCAATCACATGGAATTATGCTGCTAGATATGGAATGTAGTTTTGAACTGTAAGTTTCTAATGTCAAGAAGCACAAATATTTTCCTGTTGAGGAATTTAAAAATTTGACATGCAGACAAATCACAAAGCAGTGATTTTCCTGCACAAGATTTTATGGGAAAGGTAAAGGAAGCGGAAGAAGAAGAGCGGTCCAGGTTGGAAAGATGTAGTGCAGCTCGAAGAAGTTACACAGGCCAGGAAAAAAGATTCAGTCCTTTTCCCCTCCTTTTATCAAGGAACAGGCTACCCAGGATCCTGCTCTATGGAGGACTGATCTTTTTTTCTGTCATGCCAACAATGCTGTCTCTTGACTCTCACCTGGAAACCGTCTAAGAAGGTGAAAAGGGAAAGGATGAGAGCCAAGGCTCCCAGTGTGTATAGAGGAAGACTCAGAGGAGTGTCTTCAGCATACAACAGCTGGCTTCCTGCATACTGATCTTTTGGTCATTTACAACAGAAGATGATATCTGTATCACAAGGAAGATGAGTTCACACATTTGCATTTTGTGCATTCTTCTGGATGAAGAATATTCCACTTACGGTAGAAATAACATCAGTTTAGTATTAATCAACACATGCTGAATCAGATCAATCCAAATGGCTGTTAATTTATCCTTTAAGCACATCAACAAAATAATAAATACTTCTACAGGCTTAAAAAAATTAAGGAAAATAAATTCATCGGCCTGAATAACATAACAGTATATCTCGTCTCTGCGGTGACTTTCTGGAGATAGAGGACTCTGATTGCTTCACAAATAGCAGCTTATTTATGAGAATACAGCAAGTTAAGAATGCTTCATTTGCAATCTTTTATTAACAGTAGTAGTTCATTTGAACATTGTAGAATAAAAATCTGCACTAATACAGCAGAATTCTTTATGAAACCATGCTGTATGCTTGTATAAAGGTAGCCTCATATATTAGGATTTTTTTTTTACTGTATCTCAGACTTTGGATAGTATTAATAAAAAAGGAAAACTTTTCCTATTAATTTATTTCCCTAGACACTTTGAGATGAGGGGAGGGAACCAGAGCAAGCATCTCCTATTTGTCTGGAGGGCAAGGCAGCAAAGAGTAGATTTAGGGAAAGTTTACCCCTTTATAAACTAAAGGGAAAAACGTTGGAAATGCCAAGCTACAGGAACGCCATCAAGGCTTGACACTGTGAAAAGCAGCAGACGTGCAGTGTATAACAGGAGTATAAATGGAAGGAGGTACTGTAAGTTGCCTTTTTCTATTTTGAGTTATGTTTATAGATTATGAAGAAAGGTTAGTTTATGTTTGAAGAGAACTGAAAATAAATATATTAGTGGATATTCATATTTTAAGGTGGTTCTTGCAGCACCAGCAAGATACTTGTTAGTTCAAGTTTCCATGTACACAGTTAAGATACAGAGATGCAGTACAAACGCATAGTAATCTTATCATGCAATCACTAGAAACGGACAGAATCAGATTGAAGCTACAGAACCTAAAAAACACATTTGTTTCTCTGATCTTACAGATTCCTTGCAATCATCCTCGTTGTGATTTCTCAACATACCAAGAAAGTACGGACAGAGTGTTTTCCACCTTTCAGATGCTTAAAAAGAAAAGATAGAAGTTACCTGTGAAGAAACTCATTTTTTGACAGTTGACAACCTTTTTTTTTTTTTTTCTTCCAACAACAGAAAGGAAGAAATAAAATGGAAGTACTTTTCCTACAAAACTGGCAATAAAAGACTCCTTCTTCAGTCATATGGAGCTGAATACATGATTCTCCCAGATTACCTTGATTATTGTATTTATCGTAGTACTCAGACTACTTACCATCCAGAATAACATCTGGAACATCTGGCACATCCCAGCATGCATACGTTACAGAAAAAAGAGGATCTGCGTTGTTTCTGCATACATTTTAGTTCTCAGCATGTACCACTGAATTTTATGTCTTTTGTGGAGCTGCCTTCTGCAGTTCCAAGAACAGTCAGATAGCATTTACATTATTCAATGCTGAAAAAAGGCATAAACTGCCAACTTTGTGTCATCAGCAGCAGGAAATTAAATAGCAAGTTTAGCAATCACTGTGAAACAATGACTAATCCTACACTACTATAATGCTTCAAATTATCTTTAAAATGGTTCTGCTGCTGTAATATTCCCAATCACTACCCCATTGCAGCCATTATTTGGTTTACTAGGTAGAGAAAGCTGTATTGAAATAATATATCTTAAAATTTGTTTAAAAATTGTCTTTTACACTAAATTTTAATTCACAAAAAAATTAAATGATTTAACAGTTTGTAATCCAATTTCTTAATATATACCACAAAACAAAATTCTCAGCTACTTTGTAGACAATAGTCCAGAACATCTGTCATCAAATAATACAGATGGGCATTCATTACCTTACATGAGAATTTAGTATCCAAAGGATTGAATTTCAGAGCTTCAGAAGGAACTTCAAATCTGAAGCATTAAAACCATGAAGTTGGACAATATATCAATTTTCAGATTGAGTCTGGACTAAGAACTCCATTATTTCTTTTAGACAAGAGCTGATCCCCATAGTGTGAAATGGAACTGACCAGCAGAAAATGTGGAGTTTGCTAGAGATTTTTAAAATCCTGAGCAGCAAACTTTCAAGACAGAAAAATGTTCTCTATTCAAGACCTTTTGCCTTTTGGTTTATGGTGAAAAAATATGGAATGAAAAATATATCTCATAGTTTTGTTGTTGTTGTTGTTTTAATTAATTTTGTTCAGAATGAAACCTAGTAATATATATATACATTCAAATTTCACTTCTATTCTTATAAGTGCAGAGTGTATTACAATGCACTTTATACAATATTTCAGCAACGCTATTACATATAAAAAATTTTGTGATATTTACATATGCCTTATTACTTCTGTTTAAACTGGTAAAAATGTCCCTACGGAAGAGGATTAGTAAAACCATGAAGTTATGTTCCAAGAAGTAATCTATCATTAATTATTACAGCGTTGCTAATTGTAACTCGCTTTACCTCAGTTTCTGCGATGTGCATCACAGAACTGCCTACCAACTAAGTTAGTAACAAATATATAGTGAAATGGGCAGTGTTTCCTATCAGTAATTTCTACTGCATCATGGCTTTGTAGATCATTTTGTATGTTGGGCAAACAGCCAGTATTATACTACCTATATACCCATTTTATATAGTAATTCTGCATCCTCACTTCAGCTTATGAAATCAGTCTGATTATTTAATTTTAGGTTCCAAATCCATATTAGTTCCAAAGCATTAAACTAATTCTGCAAATATGCAATTACGGATTTTGTAAAATTTCTTACATCTATGCCTGGTAATCTGAACTCTTTTTTTTTTCTTCTTTTAAATGTATGTATATTTGTGTAAGTATGCTTAAAGAATAAAGCAATGACTAAATGATAGTGTCTATCTATCTTTGGATGCCCCATCCCTGGAGGCATTCAAGGCCAGGCTGGATGTGGCTCTGGGCAGCCTGGTCTGGTGGTTGGCATCCCTGCACATAGCAGGGGGTTGAAACTGGATGATCATTGTGGTCCTTTTCAACCCAGGCCACTCTGTGATTCTGTGATCTCAAGTTTCTCTTTTCATTGTGCTGCATTTGTTTGCTCACAAGACACAATCATTTTTACTGAGGGAAGTTGATGGAGCTCTTATCTTTCATTATTATCTCAATTTTCCAAAGCATTTGCCTGGATAAAATTTTGATCTCCATCCTCAAATTCTGGACATATGTTAAACATAGATGGAAATTTGATTACAACAGTTCTGTTGTTTTGACTTTCATAAGAAAACAAACTGCTTCTGTCTTCTGCCTCCCAACATCCAAGAAGAAGCGAAAGACAAGAAATTAATTGGAAAGTTAAGATGAATCAAAGATATGATTATTTAAAAAAAAAAAAAAGGAATTAGCAACAACTGTTTAACAGTAATTTGGTTAGGTAAGCTCTGAAATATCTCCTGTTAAGTCCTACTAATCGTAAATTCTCAATTGAATAAAATCTCATCACCTAAATAAATACACTGAAATACTTATAAATAAATAAATAAATAAATGAACATGAAGGAAACGTGATCTACTTAAACCCTAATTTCTAATTCTAGATAGAAATATATTTTTCTTTTTCTGTCAAAATGTCATTAAATGTTCTTTGATACTTAAAATTTTCATTCTGAGTAGCTATTTTTCACAATTTTTTGCTTCACTTTTCAGAATTCTTTCAATATTCAAAGTGGAAAGACTTCATTCATAAAAATGATCCTATACTGTCAAGAACCCAGAAAACCCATGTCAGCAACTCTTGTATCTTTGTTGACTCAGTTCCTCTCTTATACTTATAAGGCAGTTGACTGCTTGAGATATTTTGATTCCTTTGACTCTCTCCTGAAGAACTGCAAAGCTGTGACTCAAATGCTGTTTGAAACACTTAGACTGGTAGAAGAATTTACACCACTGTGTCTGCAAGTGACTCTTCCAGGTGTCATCCTCAGTAAGCACACATTGTAATAGACTTCATGTGACTGGTACTGAACAGTCTTTTGGTGTAGACCAACCACAGAATGTAATGTTATGTGCTCCCATGATAAGGATGCCTTTTTTCTTCAGTTACCACCATTACATTCAAACCCTTTAAAGCTGACATGTTATGCTGTTAGATTATGTTTTCGTACTTCTGTTATCCTGCAATATCATATTAGGTTAGTATCTTTGTTTTAAAATGATGTTGTTCTTTTAATACAAAATGAAAGCCACAGCATAAGAATTCTGCTCCTACTCACCTTGATCTACAGAAAAAAAAGGTCAATAATTATTTATAACTACATATTATACTACTGCAGTTTTTAAAATGAAATAATACTTCTGTGATGTGCTTTTTTTTTTTTTTTTCGGCAAAGTGATTGGCAAATTGCTGTTCAGAACACAACATTTATATGACTGTGTTGGGAAAAGTGTGAATATGTACCACACATTAGCCTTAAACAGGAATGCAATGAGGTTGCTTTGATGATGATAAATGGTATGACAACAGGCCTCGGAACTTAACCAGCAACTATCATTATTTAAAACTCAGCCAGCAATTTACCCCACATAACCCATTTCCCTTTCTTCAGAAGTCAGGTGAGTCAAGAGACTTTCACTGTTCCAATGGGAGTCTTTACAGAGAAACATTTGCAGAGTTATGACACGCTGTTCTGTTTTATTTTTGCAGATTTGCACAATGATTTTCTCACTCTTAACAAACTAGATGATGACAGTTTTTTCTCTGGATTTGAAATCCTTTTCCTTTGACTCTCTGATCCCAGTAATCTGTGTAAGAGTTTACAGATGCAAGAAACAAATGTCCACAGACAGTCATATATTTTGGTTTATAAACTACTTGACTTTCTCCAAAGTTGGGGAAACCCTATGTTTTTCAAAAATGCTAAGTTTCATTGGCATAGGAAAAGGAAACTTACATTTACCTCACAACAAAAGGAAAATATCTGATCTTCAAAATACCAAATTCTGGCAGCTTTCAGGAAACAGAGATGAATAGCAGGCTATGTTTGAATGTATCCCCTTAGGCAAAGCTTACTCACCTCTCAGTCTTGATGAAAATAGAATACTTTCCCAAGATTTTGCTTAGGGAGAGAAACACCATCAAAGCCCCCAAATGCAAAAGAGTATCAAGAAACTTGCTACAACACCTGTGTTTTCTTCTACTACTTCCAAAATGAAGTTCACCAAGATTAGAAAATAAATACACCCTAAGAAACTTCCACATTGATTGTGGGGAAGAAATCTGCTCTTTTAGTAAAACTGCCTTGAATTCATTAAGATTTGAGCCCCCAAACCTTTGAAGATACCACTCTGTGGTATCAAAAGAATGGAGTGGTCTGCTCCGAAATGGTAGGACCATGAAGAAGGCAAGATACACATACAAAGTATGAATAATGAAATTGATCTCTGAAAGGCTATTCATTTCTAGTCATCTGAAGCAACACCAAAATTCTGTACTAGCTGACAGTTGCGGGAACTTTTTCATTGTAGTTACGAGAACTGGCTGTTCATCTGGGAGACACAATTATTCCAAGTTTATTGCTTCCAGGCTAGTGACAATCCACAGTTTTCACTACAAAATATTTTCTGTATTATTATAATGAACAAATTCATATTACTGGACTGTGGCCATGGTATCACAATTAAACAATAAGCTTAAGTCTGTTTTTAAAAGACATGCTGACTAAATTAGATACATGGTCACTTTAAGTAATTTGTAATTGTTATCAGAGCTTGAGATCCTTATGAATCATTAAAAAAAAAAAAAAAGAAAAAGGTCAAATGCACTACCTTACGTAAAGCATCTCGTCTCACATCCAGTGGTGCTTGCTATGCATTTTTCCATCTAAATTATTCTTCTATGAAAGCTGTCTTGATATGAGCATTATGAAAATTCTTGGACCACAAAACACAGTATTAAAATATAAAGTAAAAAAATATGCCTTTATACCTTATCAGTCCTTAAAGGAAAATGTTTTAATGATTTTCCATGTAATCAATAAAATTAATAAATACAATTAAATAACATTCCGTTATGTACTTACGTGGTAAAGTGGAACAGTATTATTTTCTGCTAGCGCGAAATTCAAGATTTCTTGCTGTCCTGGTTCAAGCCTAACGTTAACAGTAGATGTCAACACAGATGGACTAATAGGGTAGTTTGGACTGCTTGCACTTTTGCCTTTTTTTCTTGACCTACGACCTGTGTCTCTTTTGCTGTCTTTCTGTGTCAAAGGCTCTTCTTGGATAACCAATATCTTATCATCACTCAGGTACCGCAGAAGTGAATTCTCAGAGTCAGTGGTTGGATGGAAAAAAGTGAAAAGAAATACAAGTGAGACAGAACAGAGAATCTGGATTTCATTCCTACAATCATAACTGCTAAGGCAACTTACCAGCTAAATACAAAACCTTGCTTTCCTTTACGACAAGTTTATTTTAATCTTACATAAGTTTACAATAAATATTGCACTATGATATCTCAAACGCACAGCTTGTTTCAACATGTTATATGAGGTGTGTTTAAGCTCAAGGGAAATACAGAACAGCTGATTTTTCAGTTTTTACATTTACACAAAATATTGGCTGCCATGGGGAACAATCTTTATTAAATGTATAGCGTTCCACTAAACTACAAAACAATACAATAAAATGAAATACAAATGTTAACACTTTTTTTTTCCCCATTAAAAAAACACGACAGTTAGAGATGAGATATGGAAAGGAACCTTTTAAAAATCTCTTTTTCATTTCTTTATAAATCCTGGAATCTAGGAATTCAACCCTAAGTCTTCAAAACAGACCAGTCTGTGCATTCCTCCTCCTGTAAATCACTCTATCATCTCAGTGAAAGAGTTGCCAAACAACACTTCATGTTCAGGACTACAGAACTATTTACAGGGAGCCATTTACACATAAATTTGGTTTAAGAAAAATCACCTATATTTAGAAAGGACATAGAAGACAGAATATCCTAGTAGACAGAATTAACACTTTACGTTATCATTAAAATCTACAGCAGTAGCACTCTATAAACACACAAAATGATTTACAGTGTGGGTAAGGTGCCGTTAAGTTAGGGATAATTACGCAATCAACAAGTGGAGTTGAGCTACAGTAGAGTCATGTATGCCATCCTTGAGTGTGTTAACAAATGACAGTACTTTTCATGCTTTGCAGTCATTAAAACACACAGCACGAATCTTGGGAGTTCTTTCCAGGGTACATCATTCGCATGTCAAATGCCTTTGTAATTAGCTTATATGCATACACACTTCTAATCTTTCTGCACCTAATTTCTGAGTCAATGTCATTTTTACAGTATTTGACATGCCATTTTGAATGACAGTTTTGATTTAAAAACAGATTTTGGTTACAACAGTTTAAACTGAATGGCATCTGTGATTATCCAGCCTACTTTTAGATATCTCCTGTACTGGACAATCGCCACAAAACTTTTGCAATGTCTCACTGCATTCACTGCTGTGAACTCAAATACATCCCAGTCATCTGGCCTCAAAGCAGAACATAGCACCAATCTCATGGTAACATTACATAGGCTGCACTTCTAATAATTTAAGATTTACTTACTTACTTTCATTTTTTTCTTAGTCATCAGTGAAAGGGCCTATGCTTTCCATCTCCTACTGGATTTTTGCTCCTACAGATAATACTGTGTTTTCTTTAGCATTGTTTAAATTTAACTGGACTTTTTCAATGGACTGCTCATCATTTATGTTCAGCTGTCAGCCACAACAGTGACATCTTTACAGGGTACTTCTTTAATCTAAGCAAACTTTACAGAAGAATCTTCATTAAAAATAACTTTTAATCAGTAAAACATGTACCTAACTTAGTTTTTGAAGTTTCAAGTGTGGATTTCACAGTATACTTCCAAGGCTTTGAATCAAATCTGCTTTTTAAATCAAATTATTATTTGAACCATCCTAAGAGATGACAGTTAACTTATAAAATAAACAAGCATCGTTAATTAGAAAATGTTAATATTTCAAGTTCTTTCTGAAATCAATTTGATGGATCTAAAGTTAAGGACTGAAAACACAGGCATAATTACATTCTTTGTTAAAAAGTTTGATAGAATACATTTGCAGTTGTATTTCTTAAAATTATTTTAATAGGAAATGTACTTTTGGGGGGATATATTTCAGAATTAAAAAAATAATCAAAAGAACAGAAATTAGATCAACAGGAAAGTCCTATTCTCAGATCTTAATTCTTATCACTTATTTTGCAGAACTGTATGGATCAAGAACTGATTGATATTAGCACGTATCTAAATCTCACGTGTTTTTTTTTCCCCCTTGGTGTTTATCTGTCATTATACTAAAGGTAAAAGCCTTGTGCTGATACAAACTGTACTGTACCAGTACAGCCTATTTTTTGTGGCCATCAAGAAAGCTAGATTTAGTTCTGTGATGATATCTTTCTGGTTCTTAAATGGGGAAAAAAAACGATTATAAAAAAACCTCCGGGAACAGCAGAGAAAAAAAACTCACCACGGCTTCCTCTCTTGTATATGTTTTGTTCCTTTGATTCCCCTATCCAACTGTAGTCAGTAGGCATTGAAACAGGTCTTAAATCACCTGGAAGTAAATCAAGGTGAGCCAATATGATTTCTGAAGATCATAAATAGCAGGCTGTAGAATGAGTAATGCCTGCACATCAGAGGCATGACATAAGCCTTCAGAGAAATCTTTTTATCAGCACCTATATATTTAAGCTATAACATTCAGAATCAGTTAAACACGGCAGATGTAAGATTATCCTCTTCATTATAAGAAGGAAGGTACCAATGATTCTGATGAAATTACTTGTAAATTTAAAGTAGTTTGAAGTTCTTTTCCAGAAAATCTTGCTCACTCATTAAATAGATCTTTTAGAATAAAAAAATAATTTTAAAAGTGTCTGATTTAGAATCATAGAATCACCAAGGTTGAAAAGACCTCTAAGGTCATCCAGTCCAATTGTCCACCTATCACCAGTACTTCCCACTCAATCATGTCCCTCAGTACAACATTCAAACATTTCTTGAACACTTCCAGGGACGGTGACCCCACCACCTCTCTGGGCAGTTCTGACCACTCTCTTTCCAAGAAGCATTTTCTAATGTTCAACCTGAATCTTCCCTGGTGCAACTTGAGGCCATTCCCTCTAGTCCTATCACATGGGAGAAGAGGCCAACTCCCGCATCAACACAATCTCCCTTCAGGGAGCTGTAGAGAGCCTTAGTTAAGCTAGAAAGATCATTACTACAGCTATATGACATATCTAGTTAAATAGTAAAACCTATCTGACCAGGAAAAAACACTTGGTAAGTAGTGAGGCCTCACAGTTTCAAGGAAGATTAATTTCAAATGTCTTAAAAACCAAAGATGGAGTGTAGTTTGCTAATAACAACAACAAAGATTCAGACACTAGAATTTTAATTAAATAGATTTTATGGCTATATGGATGTGATATATGTTTTGTTCCTTTGTTCCTTTTGTTCCATGTATGTTACTCGTGCTCCCCTATGGTATCAACAGAACATCAATAGCAGACCATTAAACTTGGAATACTACAAAAACTGACTATAAAGCATAAGCACTTTGGCCTTGTCTGAGTGTATTAGTATCAAAAAAACAAAAGACAGACACCTTTGAATTATTGGTTAATTTTTGCATGACCCACAAAATCAAGTGTGCCAGCTGACAAGTACAATAGGTTTCTTAAAAAACAAACACACACAAAAAAGTCAACAAGACAAGAATATGAATATGAATGCACATAACAAATTGAAATTCACAGAAAAACTTGGCAGCTATTCTGTTCAAGAGAAGAAAAATCTGAAACCATGATGAGATTTGTAACACATAAACCCCAGATGCCACAGCATGATCAACATTAAAGGTAGGAACTTAGGATGAGAAACACACACAAGTGAAGAAAAAAGTGATTCTGCATACTATTTTAAAATTATTTAATAAATGTAACCTATGAACTACTTTTACAATTGCAACTTGAATACTAATAAGACAACAGGAAGATTACTGTGTATAACAATAGAAATTGAAGAAAACAATACTGATTATGATACCTTGTTCTCCAACACAAACAGAAGAGATTTGATATGCATGGCTACAGGATCTCTAAATGCAGGAACTCTAAGTATGTTAGAGCCAAGACTAATGTTAGACAATAAGCCTTGAAAAAAACAGAATGCACTGCAACCATGATAAATACAAAATCAATTTTCACAAATGTTATGAAAAAAAGAAGCTTGTTTGCCTCCATGGATTTTGCATACATTATCAGTATTGAGGGTCTCATTTTCCCAAGTATTCTTCCATCTACCACCAGCTGCAACAGAAACTGATTTCTAATAATCACTTTATTTCTGGCAAATCCCTGGCAGGAATTTTTCAGCTGCAGTTTGTGTGAGTTGTAGCAATAATGAAAGCATCTGTTAAACCATGAAAGACTTCAAAAGTCTCATTTTTCCTGTTTAGCCCATGGCTATTTGGTTCCAGCATCAGATGCATGTTTCATAGACCCACCAGAAATCTTGTCTTTCCACAGAGACATACAGTCACTTTGATGAATCAAATATACATCTTCAAGTCAAAAAGTAAAAACGTATACTATAACAATTTGGAGTTGCTGTTAATTATCAGATTAATTTAATTCAGCATTAAAAAATACTTTGGTTTAACAATTATTCTAGAAGAAAAAAATATCCTTAGATTTGCAAAACAAATTCTTACTAGATTGTAGAACACTGTCAGAAAGTTAGAGAAAATCAGATAGAACTCTCCATTGTAAAACTAGGCCATTTGTGTACTATTATGATTAGGCACAGAGCCCAGTATTTTAAACTTGAAGTCATTATGTAGTACAATCCTATGAAAGCATGCCAAATCCATCCATCTGCTTCCAATTTTAATCACAGTTAATATTTCTCTTTCATTCTAATTTTATTATAAAATGATGTCACTTATCAGGGAGATAAATGCAATGTTACCGTATTTAAGATGCAGTACTACTCTTCAGTGTTAACCTGGTTACAGCCCTCTCAAGCAGTGAATAAATGGCTGTAGAAGTTACTAAGAATAGTCTATGTAGAACAAAAATCTGTTAAAATTTCATCAAAGACGAAGAAAATATGTTTGGTTTTTTTTTTTTAACAAAATGAGGGAAAGGAGAAAAAAAAAGCATCAGAGTTGGTGGATGTAGTATTTATTGATGGCATCATAAATATTTGACAGAAGATGGAAGCTAGCCTTAGGGAACGTTATGTCCAAAAGCAGTCAACACTGCTTTCTCTGAGACACAAAAAGCATGTCATTTGCATCACTAAATTCACATATAATCACAGTTTTGATTATAAATATTTTATCTTAAAATTCTGTAATAAGTAGAATTCTGAACAATAACAACTTACTTCCCTGAAAACTGAAACACTCAAGTATGTAATCTGATGTTTCAGTTGCATCATTCTAGAATTCATCAAACACCAGAAAGATCATTTTTAGAGATAAACTAAGAAAATTGTCATTTTCAACAGTAATTTTTACACAGATATACATATAAGCAAGCACAGATACATATAACTGTAATTATATGGGTATACATAAAAATATTCTAGTAAACAAGAGTTGATTGATGTTTTAATAGTATCATATTTAAACAGTCATTATTCAAACATACTGAAATATATTTATAGTATTAAATTTCTTCATAGAACACTATTCAAACAATTATGTCTCTTTAAAGACAGTGCTGAGTTTTCTCTGACTTTACATCTTTCAGAGCCAACAGCACACCATCTAACAAAGAATGGCAGATATTTAGGGCTGTTGTAGCACTTATACTACAACTTGTAAATCCAGTTAATTTGAAAATGTTAAAGAAATTAAGCCTACCGTGAGTGGGTGTTTTTTCTCTTCTCCGCACCCCTGCAGCTCTGCTTCTCTCATATTCAGAGCCTACAGGGTGGCCTTCACCTTCAATTAACGTGTAGTATTTACCACTTTCATGCTCAAGAAAATAATTTGGAGACTCAGAGCCTTTCATTGCAGATTTTCCAAATTTGCTGATGTCATCACAAGACATTATGCCAATTTCATCCCTAAAAATAGTAAACCAGAAGATCATGAGGAAATAAACCATTTCATGAAAAACCTAAAGCATACCAACTATCTATCATAAGCTCTATAAATGACGAGTGGTAATTGAATTGCTGTGTGTGAGAGCTTTCATAGAAGTGACACAATTCAATTTCAACAAATGTAAATTAATAAAATCATTAGATTCCGTTCTAACTGCAATATAAACATAACTAACCAAGAGTTTTCTTGCATTTGAAAGGGAGAATCAGTAATTGTTGCAATATGAGGTGACAAGGTTTTCCCTTGAAGAAATGCATGCTTTCAAATAAGCTGCTAGACACATGAGTAAATAAGACTAAGGGATGAAAAACTTCTTTAAATGCTTTTCTACTTGAGAAAACCAGCTTTTGCTCAACTTGTATCTACCCAAATCAAAGTTAAAAGTGTCTCAAAAAAATGATATGCTGTCTAAGGTATTTCCAGTTCATAATTTCACTAAATATCTAGATGAATTATTTTCCCACTTTTACTAATCTAGTGAAATTAAAGTGTAAAACTTTATTTTTCAAGAGCTCAGATTCATTAGGAGTTAAATACCTGGGGCCATAAAGTCCTGACATTGGAGAAAGAATGTAAACATCCTGCAGTGCTGAGTTTTCCATTTTGGAGGACATGCCCATTGTACTTGTTGGTGTTGTGGAACTGCTTGTTGGGCTGGTTGGAATTACAGGCTGCCAACAAAAACAACAAAAACCAACAAAAAAAATCAGAAATACATGAATAATAAATTAATGTTTTCTATGATTCAAGCAACATTAAGCCAACATCACACCTTCATTTTGAATTAGCCATTTGTAGATTAATGACGATTCTTACAAAAAGATGCCCATGGAAACACTGCTTCAGCAAAATGTTCAATGCTATTTATAAAATAATAAAAGACCATTAAAGAAATCAATTGAAAATGTATCTCATGGAAAAATCTGAGATTCAAAATCAAACTATGATTTTTAACCAAAACAAAAAAATCAGTTGAGGAAAAAATGACGTACACTATTAAAATACCTTATATTAGACTAGCTGAAATCTGGAAACCTTTCAGTGAACGAAAGCACTCAGAATAATAATATTGGTTTCTACAGATTTATTCTCAACAATTGCTTATTATTTTTCACTGAAATCATAGCTGTGATGCATGTATCACAAAGATAAAAAATAGGTTCTATACTGTCTACTCTCAATTAATCTAAGCAGTAAATGTGCACACCATATATACTTAAAGTATTATTAAAATTTGAGGATTTTTTAGGATTTTAATTTTTTTTAATTTTCAGATGATGACTTTTTTACCCAAACATCATATGGATGTCTGAGTCAATGGATATAAGGACTACTAAATAAATATTCAATGCAAAATCATATTCACAAAATCTTTTTTCAGTCGATGTGCAGTCTGATATTTAATTCAAGAAATAGGAATTATTTTATGTAGTATTATTAATCAGATAATGTGTATGAAAAATTCAATTCAAATACAAAATTGTGCTTAAATAGTCACAACTAGTTTTCTACCATGAAAACTATGAAGACTAATGGTAATATTTTTCTGAACAGAAAGCTTTCTTTCTTGCAGAGATAAACATTGAAAATATATTTATGTCATTCAATAAGCATAGGCTGTTTTAAATAGCAGCAAAGAATAGTCTTCCATGAGAAAAATCAGCCTGCATATGGGTCCAAATCATTGTCTTCTCTGCTTATTGTTAATTCTCTCTTATTTAATCAAATGTCTGGCTTTATTCTTCATTCCCAAAATACAAATAATTACAAAGTACCGCCAAAGACAAGCATCATTCGTGGCTACCTTTCCCATTCCTTGTCTGGAGATTATGGACTAGTGCAATCTGCACTGTTAGCTACTGCATTTAGTTTACCATCACTACTTCACAGTTATGACATGGCAGTAGTAGTAAAGACACTAAACAGCAAACATTCTAGTAATCCCTCAACTTACCTGCAGCTGGATACCTTGTTTTATATTATCACCATCAGAGACTGACAAGAAGAAAAGGAATAAAAGGCATTTCAGACTCAGAAAAGAAACTACCTGTACAAGTGTCTTGAGAGTAATTCCCAGAAAATTAGAACTTTCCTGTTCACTTTAACATTTTGTTTAGGGTGTTCTGTTTTTTGTTTGTTTTTAACAATTCTGAACACTATCTGTTTCCTCTTTCTTTGGCAGCAAGAAAAGCAAATTCTGTTTTTTTCCTCATGCGGTTTGTTTCCAAGGACACTAATGAATTGTACTGTGCTCTGAATTTTTTTCAACTGACTAAACTAGGTCATTTTAATAATAGCAAATATCATCACAGCCAGGGCTATCAATTAAAAAGACATCCTCAACTTTTTTAAATTTTCCATCTCAGGTCTAGATAAAATTCTTAAAATTATTTCGCTGACTCTGAGCATGTGTGCAAATGATTGCTTGACATAATGTATAAGTCACTAGCAAGCAAAAAAATCCCAAGAAAAACATGTTTTGATTATAAAGAACTTCTGAAAGTAACACACCAGGTAACTGCTAGCTACTCATAATTTCAAACAAGAACAGCTCATTATAAGTAGGATAATTAAGTAATGCTTAAATACCAGAATGAAAATGAAACACAAATTTGACCCTCATCAGAAATAAACAATTGCTTGCCAAATGGAAAAATTCAAACTGTTTTGGAAACAAATACATTGCTACGACTTTGAGTGTGTTTTGCAAATATTGGGAATAATTATTTATGGTATCTATTTCAAAATGCTGTTCAAAACAATAAACACATGGCCACAGTGCATCCTGCAAAAAAAAAAAAAAAAAGCAGGACAAGATCCAGAAAGCTGGTGAAGCCCAATCATACAGCAACAAGAGGCTCGAACATGGACATCCCTTACCTTTTGAGGGGATTTGATGATTAAGGATGGGGCACTGAGTCTCTGCTTTCTCCCTTGAAGGAATAAACTCAATCCCCAGAATTCCCCTGATGGGTGAATTCACAGAAAACACACAGGCGTCACTCTTCTATATGGATTGCCTGTGGTAAGGGAAAATTGGGCTTTGTAACTGTATCACCCTATGAATTCCTATAGCGTGTCATTTTTGTCAGAACAGATTCATTCATGCCAGCAGTATGGATAACTAATTGCTTATTGGACAAGCTGCTATTCAGAAAGGTGGGCTGTTCAACAGTAAGATGCTACTCCTCATAAGTACGAAACAAAAGTCTTAATACTACTGCTACACCAGTACTTCTCATGTACTGGCAAATCAGCATGGCTATGCTGTGAAACAGCAAGTACATTCTCAGTATGTTCATGTCTTGTGGATTTATGCATTTTTGATAGTTGAAATATACAGCTTTTTTGATTTCCACGTTCGTCTAAGCAGATGTTATTTCCCTTCTTTTGCTCTATAAGTTTCTGTTCTTATGATGTTACAGAATTTATCTTCTGTATAAATTTTATTATGTATTTTTTATCTATTTAAGAACTGAAATTACCTACTTTACTAGCATTATTTGGAAGATATTTATTAAGTCTCAGCGCATGGCATGCATTTTCTAATATGTAAGAATTGTTAGAAAACTGTCAGTGTAGAAAAGCTTTATTACTCATATCACCAACCGGAAGATTCTATAGCTCAAGCAAAATATTAAAGTTTAATGTTCTGGGTCAAGTACATGTAACAGGAAGGATGATTCTCATTAGAAAATTTCTAGGAATAAAAAAAAAAAAATACAATAAAGCCTTGAACTGAATGAAATGGCTGCCATGCTCACTTTTTTATTAAAAAACAAAACAAGAAACACAAACAAACAGAACTCTATCTGTCATTGCAGACAAAAGAACCACTGAGAGGAAGGGTAACCAAAGAATTTAAAAAAGAAAACAGTTTTTGTATTGACTCATAATGCCAAATAGAGACAAAATAAGAAAAAAAATGGTATGACAGATGTTTCACTGAAAGATAACTGAAGCAGAACTTTTGTCTATTTTGAAGTCTACTGTATGAAGGGAAACTATACAGCTAAGAAATAGTACAGTTAGATGGAAAAAAAAATTATGCCCATTCACAGATTCTGTATCACTAATGATTCATAAATTAACTTCTTGTTATTTTTTTTAACATAAGTATTGTGAAAAAAATTAAAACCTATATGTACGTTAAGCAGTCGTAGAAAAGATGACTTTAAAAATTCCAGAGTATCAGATAACAAATGTTTTTTCAAACCTCTGAATTTCAAGTTCTTAAATCCTACCTCTGAAATTCTGTTGTGCATTTTTATAAGAATTATATCTTACATTTTAGCATTTTACAAAACAATTCATCACCTTTTTGAATCACACACATACTTCATGTAGCTATGTACAGGAATGACTGCATGATTTCTTCTAAATAAATTTATTTGACAACTCTTCTAATTCTTCTAAAGAAATATATACATAAATTTTATTAATATTTTAATTTAATTAATAAACAATAATAATTATTATATAAAATTGATAAATTATAAATATTTTAATTTAATTAATTTTATATATATGTGTGTTTCATGGGATATATATATATCCCATCAAAGACTATGCCACGTCTGTGACTTCAGAAAAAGGATTGTCACTTTCTAGGTAACTGCCTAATTCCTTTAGGATCCTGCTTTCTGGTAGTTGGTGAAGGCAAAGGAAGGAAGGAAATGTTTGGCTCTGTTTTCATGAAAGATTTGGGTTCACTTTATACAAAGTATCTTTATTTCCTTTCTTCCCTCTTCAGCCAGTAAAGAAGAAAGGAAAATATAGAGGAAAAACAGGCAACTATTAGTGAAAGAAAAATTTTTAGCCAAAATCTGATCTGAAATTTGCTATTTAAACATCACAAATACTATGTTAGGATGGAAGAATGTTCTGCATGTACATGCATCGCAGGCTGTATTATGCTACCCGTTTTTTTTCTGTGACTGTCTGACATTTGCTGGATCATTTACAGTCTTGATCTACTGTAACTCAGACTTTATTTTGTACACTGTCACATGGCCAGACATTCCATATCCTACATTCATGTAGCTAGTTAATTTTAACTGAAGTATAAAACCTTGTCTCTGCTGACTGTATTCCCCTTATTTTTGAAAGCCTGTCAGATAGCTTCTTGATGCTCCAAGATGAAATTTAATCCAGAAGCAGGAGAAAGCATGAGAAAAACAAACAAATAAAACCAGAAGCCTCCCTACCAAATGAATGAATTAAAAGAATCTGGAGAGTCTAAAAAGTGTCAAAGTCAAACAAAGGCAAGGACATCCTGCAGCTACGAACACAGAGAGGGAAGTGAGATCATTGTTTTTCAGCAGCATCAAGCTGTTAGGTCAGCTGTCCAGGAAACCCAAGATTTAGTATCATCTTGAAATTAATTATGCTAGTTCCAAGTCATTAACGACAACAGTAATGACACTAGATCTAGGTGAGAAACTGGCAAAACCAAAAACTGCATTTGGAATTGTTTCTAGGTCCTAACACTTGAGATCATTTTTGTGGACTGAAGACTAAAGAAGACTACATGATGTTAAAGATCTTAAAGATTTTCAACATCTTATTACAAAGTCTACTGTTAAGAAATAACCCTGGGAATGTTTCCTGAGATGATTCATATATGTATTGAAACCTCTCATCATTATTCTCTGGTATGGAAGAACATCCTAGTCAAATGATAGTGGATATCCATTATACCAACCCTTTGTTCTTCAGGGACTCTTGAGTTCCGAGTCATCAGAAGAGGACACAGAAAGTGAAAAAGTTGAAAATTCTACAGAAGAGTTGGGTGCACTTTAATATATCTGACTGCCATGACAAAGGGCGATAACTTTTGTGGAAAATACCATGTTGTACACACAGCAAATATTAGTTTCACACTGATGTAGCTTCCTGAATTTGTGATACCGGTGAATTACAATTCTTTAACGTAGCAACATAAAAAGGTTCTCTATGGAAGCAGTATTAAAATGCCTTTCATTGTCTCTGGAGACTTCATGTGAAATTCACAGACTGACACACAATCATATTGTGAGAGAAGGTCGTTAAACCTTTGCCCTTATGGCGGGAAAATCTGAGGGGATTTCAGTCTCCTCCGAGTGTCACAATGTCCCTTTCCTCTCCCTCAGTAAAGGTAGTCATAGGGAAAGGAAAGGTGGCATGAAACAAAATGTCAGCATTCCTGAGCTGCAAAGGTTGCACAAATTGCTTACATGAAGTAGCTGTATAGAATGTAGGTGCTTTGAAGCATGAAAGATACAATAAAAGGCAGCTGGGAAAAAAAATTTGAAAGCACAGGTCTGAAGGGTTTGCTTTGTTTCATTCATGTAGAAATGATTTAGAAACACAATGTATCATGTGCACCAAGCAAACAACTCTGAACCTTCAATGTTAAAAAATACACAAATTTACTACAGAATATTATACATCATTAAAGAATGCAAGTTTTTGAGTTAGTAACTGTGCATTCTGTTTTTTTTGTACTGACTTCTGTTTTTATTTTTTTTTTAAATTATGTTTCTACAAGATGTTGATTTTTTTTTTCAATCTATATTAATTTCAAGAAATATATATGCAAAAATATCAGAGGATTCATTAGCATTGCTACCAGAAACAAACTGATGGGAAACATAGACTGCAAGGACACTTTTCCTGACACACAAGAGGATTCTGCCACTCTTGTTTAAAACCAGCTACTCTTAGACTGTGAAGAAATGAAAACAGAGAGAGGCAATTGCTAGCCAGAGCACATTATTCACTCTTTGGCTGCCTAGCTTCTCAGTAATATTATCTGTAAATGAACTCCTGTTGTTCCCAACTTGAGGAAGAAAATGAGGAAAACAATCTCATTGACATATATAGCATTGCCACACAGACCTAGCACCCTACTTCAAAGGAATTGGGAATCCTTTTTAAAAGAGGATTTTGTTTCTTCATTGGGAAGAATGGTTCTAGATACTTTCCCTTCAATAGTGTGAAGGATTTACCATGGCACCAGAGCTGCAACAGCCTTCTTACCTGAAGTGCAAGAGGTTTCCATCTGACGTTCTTCAAAAGGGCAGGAGCAGAAACCAGGGTATTCTGAGGACGTTTTTTCAAGGTTAAAATCACACCATTTGGGTCTTCCCGCAATGCATTTACCAGGTTCTTTAACTGCCAGCCAACCTAAGAAAAAAAAATTCCATAACTGAGTTTTGAAAGCTTTCCATTTAGCTTTAGATGTGAAGGAAGGCTTCTACAGCTGAAATGGTCTATTACTTCCTGCTCTGCAAACACAAACAGTTTTTATAAAGTATATCTAGTTACTACTGTTGGACTGAAATGATGCTGGTGAAGTTGGGTGATTTCTGCCTTTTTTTTTTTTTTTTTTTTTTTTTTTTTTTTTTTTTAAGGCTGATTTCTCAATAAAATAATGTGTAAGAGAACACCATCTCCTTTTTAATAATTCGTAAGGTCACTGTATATTTTAAATCAAGATTGCAAGCAGAACTGATATTTCAAAAATAGTTAGGATGTGACAACTGCCAGAAAAGATTTCAGCAAATGATTTTTCAAACATTAACATTAATTTTCAAAATTAATATACTTCGGAGAGAAAGACAAGCAAAACTCATATTATATATGTTCTGTTGACTGGGTAACCATTCCATGTATACTTTGCTCAAGAACAGACACAATATTAGTGCATTCAGAGGTATCATTAATGGAAAACAGGGCAGAGAGAGAGAGGAAGGAAGAAGAGGAGATAGTTATTTTACAGCGGAGGGACATGGTGATGAGTCAATTGACAAAAAACCACTGGTTTCCTTCCAAAATTTACTTGTTCCACTTCTTCCACTTTGTTCCACAAAACAAATTTTATTTTATTTCCAGCAAGCATCAGGAAAAAAAAAAAAAAAAAAAAAAAAACTTTAAATACATACAATATTTCAATGTGACCATTCTAGACAAATGCAGAGAGTTTTTTTCATGACTTTCAATACAAAAAACTTTGCATTCTCTGTTAGATGAGGACTAGCAGTTCTGGAATAATTTGTCTGGATCCTTAGTTGAAGCCCTCACTGTGGAGGAAGTAGACATGCTACGTTTTATCAACATATATAACAGCTTTTAGATCCTACCTGAAAATAAATTATCATTTACTTGATTCATCCACACCGACATAGATGAATAATTCAAGTTACTATAAAGGGGAAACATAGATATAAAAATGAACATCACTAAAACTGAAAATATTTTATATGTGCCTCTCATAAAAAGGTTATTTATAGACATTTATTGATCTTCTTGATTATTTCAATATGAAATTATATAACCATGAAATGGTTGTACATGAAAAAAAAATAACTGATTCATATGGGATTTTTTTTTAATGTTTTACAATAGCCTATCATCCTGAATGGGTAGAGAAGTTTTGAATAATATAAAAGAGTATATATCTGTGCTTATGCTAAAACTAATCTTACATTTACATGCTGATGATCACATTTTTCTCAGCTGTACAGGCACATGAGAAAAAAAAAATATGCACCAAAATGCTGAAATTTATGAATTCAGAACAGAAAGTGAAATTCATCAAAATTCACATTTTTAAAAATTAAACCAGTAAAAAATTAAACCCTTCTTAGAGATAGTTGCATATTTTCTTATTAAAATACTGGTTTAAATATGAGAACAAATTTGGCTCCATGAATTCTATAAATGTCTTCTAACATTTGCAAAATCAGTGCAGTCTACAGATATCATTATACTACATCAAATATGATTTATAATTACTTTCTTTTAGAGGAAGGCAGTAACTGATTATACATGAAGTTGGAGAGAAAATCATAAAAGCAATCATGAAGAGATCTCAGTTCAAATCCTCCTACAAGAGCCTGAGAGAAGACAGGCTAGAACTCTATTGTTTTTGTCTGATCTCAACAGTGGCCTGAAGCCAGGATCCCAAAAGTGAACACTTGTCTTGGAAAGAATTGCAATACGTGTCATAGTTCTAAAAAGGATATTAATAGCCTTTTAAAGTTCTATTTTTATTGTTGCTGGAAAATATCCTAAAAATGCATTGGTCAAAGGAAAGAAAAAAATGAAAGTAATTTTAAAGAGGCCACAACTGAAAACAAATACATCAACTTCCATTCCACACAAACTAGATTACAAAATGACCGCATATATGTATTTTTTACTTAGTTATAGAATTGAAAGTGAAATATTTTTTATTTTTATAGATGGCTGTAACTTTCAGTATGTTGTAACCATTAGAATTCCATGAGCTCCTTTTAGATAAGAATGATAAATAATTAAGTTAATGATAAATTATTCCAATGATAATCTTAATGACAAAACCATTAAATACAAAGATCTATTAAAGAACAGTCTGCAATCATTACTACTAGGCTATGATAAAATGCTCTTAGGAATTTGGACATGTTATTATTAATTGAATTACTAAAAATATCTTTGAGAAAATAGAAGTCATTACAGAGGATTAAAAATTCTTTGTTGAAAACCAGTCCTTCAGACAGAGTATGACATTTATTCTTAAACATTCTTTAATAGCAATTATCAACCTCTAACTGTGGTGAGATGTGGTCAGCAAAAGGGTATTTTGGTCCTTTAAGTTTTTAACCATTCAGTTAATCAGATTCTACAATATGGGTTAAGACATTTCACTCAGTACTGGAAGTTAAGATTAACGAAGAAAGAAGAAAAAAAGACTAGCATGATGCTTTTTTTTTTCCTGAATAAATGAAATTGGAACAATTAGAACACCCACCACATGTAAATCAACAAATTCAGCACATTATTATGCTCTATTTGTATGACATGGTAAAGCTCTAGTCACAGAGCAGTTCTCTACTACACATCCTTACATAATGTAATACAATGTCCTATTTCTATGCATGTGCTCTCATGGTAAACCAGGCCTACAAAGTAGAGTGTGGAAAGTCCCATATGCCTGTGGTCCAGTCCAATACACACATTAACTTAATGTAAATGAAAATGGTAGCAGGTAGGCAGAAAATTAATTTCTTTTTTGTGATTTATTTTTAGGATTCTTCAATTAATATTTTTTATTGACTTGTACTTCTGCAGTGTGAAAAATTGGTTCTAGTGAAAAAATTTTGCACTACTGTTGTTTGTTTTAAAGTATTAATTTTGTCAACGGAAGTACAAGAAATATATTTAGTGGAAACTGGAATATACTGTAAATTTAAAACAACAGTTCAAAAATATCAGTCTTTATGATACTAAATTTCATTATCACGAGTCTAATGACATAAACATACACAATGCTGTAGTAATTTTGTGTATCTAAAGCTGATAATTTTACTACAGCTAGAACTTCATGAGTAGTATATTGAGAAAAACAGCTCAATCATTAACCTACATTCAACCAGTTTGTTTTCTAGTTTGTCTGCAATAACTTCTTTAGAGTCTCCCAGTAGTGACTTTGCTCCTTCGCAGTGCATTTGTGCATGAGTAAGCCTATGCATCTATGAAAAGGAACCGAAGAAACAACTGGACTGTTGAACACAGTGATGCTTATCAGGGGATTCCAGTCAAAGCGACAAGATTGAGACTCTAAAAACATTGAAAACTCACAAGGAGTACAAAAATACATAATGCATCTCACAGAAAGAAGGTAGATTAAACCTTCATCCATTTGTGAGTTGTGAGTATTGATGGTATTGACAAGCTGCATAGTTTAACTAAAAGGGAATTTAAGACCTGCCTTGCTATGCATTTGATCAGGAAGCCAATTGTACAGAATAACATTTATGAAATATTTAGAACATATGACACCACTATTTAGAACACTGCTCACCACCTGCAAACAAGTAATTTTGTTTTGACTCCAGTAGGACCTAACCCCTACATGAACCAGGACAGATGTTTCCCCTCAAGGCTCTTTGAATACATAAGCAAACCCATCTGGATATTTACTTGAATCTTAGCAGCGCGACCTTTCTTCATATTTTCATTAAAAATAAATATGTAAATAAATAAAAAGTTTACCGCGTAAACTCAATTTTTTGTTAAGGAAAAAGACGTCTTTTTGTATTTTAAATATATAATTCACTTTGCCTTACAATACTGCTTGGGCTAGGGGACTAATCAAGGGAAGCAGTTTTATTAATATGGATATCAGAAATTATTATTAGGCTGCTAGATCATGAGACTACTTTTTGTCACTAAATGGAAGCTCTTCATTAACACTGGTGGCTGGTTTGCTCTTCTCATTTATTTCTTAACTGTAACTAACAGTAATTGATGGTGGAATTATAAACATTCTTCCTTTATCTTACAGAGTGATTTCATTAAGTAACAGAGAAACAATGAAAGGCAGAATTCTTAGAGTGATATGTGGACATTTCTTCACAAACCAGGTGACTTATTCTGGGGGTAGAAATCGTAAATCAAACACAAATAGAACAAACTGGTGTTACATGTACAGACATATCTCCACCCACAGTGAACTTTCATTAACACTCAAATTTACAAATCAATACACATACATCTGCAATATTAATTCAGTAAATATTTTAACATCAATAAGTTAGTGCTGAAATTTACCAAACTGTTGCATCTTAAAAAAAAACAAAACTGTTGGGTCTTAATTTTGTTCCTCCTCATATAAAATATCCGGATTTGTGTGAAAGAGATTCAGAATGCAATCTATAGCAATAAGAGTTTGGGCATTATACATCCAAACAGCGTTCATGTTGTTCTTGCTATTATCAAAGTATGCTCATTGACAGACAATGAGCAGTATGAAAGGGCAAAAGGGCATTAGGTTGCTGATCATGTATTTATGTAGCATCGTTCACTCCAGAGAATAACCTTATCAAGAATGAAAATGTATCAACATTACCTAATAATAATAGCTATTCAGAGATAACGTACCAAACACCTGCAGCAAACACAACAAAGCAAAGGTGTTGGAATAGAAAGAGCCTTTCCAGCTACTACATCCATTTGTTTCCTGTTCTATGTAGTTGTAGGCAACTATAACTTAGTCATTTTTATCAGTTCCTCAATCACCATCCTCAGAAGATCTCTTTCAGATTTTACCACACATCTACTTATAGTTGTTTATACGAATTTACGCTCTTCTACATCATAATTTTTTGCCTTAAACTGTTCCTTTCCTTTCCTGGCCTGTGTAACCTCTACCTGTTAAGACAGAGGAGTTCTATTTTCTCTCAGACCTAGCTGGCTGGGTTAACCAAATTAAAGTCCTTAAAAATTTTAAATTAGAGAATCCCTTCATCTGAGACAGACAATACATTTTCTTTGCCTCCATTACATTTTTAAATGTTCATATGTAAATTCACCTTTGATGACTGCAAATGACCTGAACAGTATTTCAGACAAGATATTACCAATGTCAAGACAATGGCATTAAAACTCTATTTCCCCTGGAAAAGTGTTCCTGATTAATTCCGAGTTCATCTTTGCCATTTTCAGTCACATCACCTCCGTGGCGATGAGTCGATTTGGGATTAATTACTACATTCTGACTTCTGGATTCTCGCCAGCTGCTCCTGAGTAACATTTAGCTTTCAACATGAGTTACTAAAAGCATTATTATTGCTCTCTGTCCTATTAAATGACCTTCAAATTCTAATCTTCAAAAGAAGTTGTCAGTTTTCTGAAAACTTGGTTTTCCCTAGTTAATCTAATACTTTAGTGTACAAAAGTATATCAAATATTTTACAGATGGTCAGATAGTTGGATCAATATCTGTTTGAATCTGTAAGATTTCTGTCATCTGAGAAATGATGAAAAGTAGAACATTAATCATTTATTCTTCATAAATGTATATTGTATTTCACCTAACATGCCCTTTTCTGCATGTCTTTAGTTATCCTTTCTTTTCTCTGTAAATCCTTCCATAGTATTTGCTAATAAGTTTTCCTCTTTACATTTCCACAACATAAGAAGTTATTCCAAAGCAGAAAATTCATTAAAAACCTGTGCTCAGGAACTTGCAATTGAAGCGTCGTTGTCTTTAGCAAACTTAGATGCAGATTATTTGGCCTTAATTTATCAACTTTGCTTCCATTCTAAATAGGTATATATTTCTGTATCTTTTATGACTGGCTTTCTAATTGTCCTACATTTTATAGTATTCATGTTAAGGAAAATGCAAAGAAATTAGTATTTCTCTGTATTAATTTTATCCTGTTTTCACTGCATGACAGTCCTAATCTTCTGATTGAAGAATCAGTTACCATCTATAAAAAAAAAACTTTAAGGAAAGTTAAGACAAAATGAAATTTACCTTCTTTTATTTCAGCTAAGCAGCAGAATAGATAAATTTCAAGCAACTTAAGGTGCAATTATAATTTTTATAAACAAATAAAAGTACAGTGACATATAAATGACTTATGTTTAATTTTATTAAAAAGGGAAAATAGAAATTCTCAAGATAATGGCAGAATTAGTGCCTGTTATTACTGACAAGATAAAAAAGAGTTAATGTATTTTAGAACATGTAATTTATTTGTTCAAGTTTCTTGTGCTGTTTTATTAAAATCTTATAAGCAAGAAGGACAAGCAGAAAAGCAAATAAGGAAATTGGATAATGATTAAGTGATCTTAATAGCTAGTGGTGAGTCGACTGATTTAATTAATTTCTTGCCTAAAGTACTATTATTTTTTCTTTGATCTTCGTAACTGTATAATAGTGTTCTTTGGTTAGAGCAAATTCCACGTGATAAATCTTTTATTTCTTACTCAACTGTTGCATTACATAACTTGTAAGCAGTTTTACTTTGATACTTCCTGAACTTGTTTCATTAAATTTTCATCCACACTGAAAAACCATTTGAAAAGTAAAGCAAGTTGCATTATTTGGTTAATGTGGTTAATATATTTGTTAATATAACTGATTTCAGGAAAAAAGTGAATTAATGTACCTACCTTTAGCAATCAGATATTTCTTTCTTAATTCAAATAAGCTCTATATAAAATGATTATATAAATTTTAAGTCACAAGAATTTTTTTGAGGACATACAGCCAAAATATTCCAGTCACACCAATCCCAAAATACTTAACTCCACACATGCAGCAATTCAATGGACTGACATTGTCAGCATGCTTAATCCTCTGCTATAGCTTTACAACCCCAGAGAAATGCTTCCAGGATTAGAAGTGCTGTTATCTGTGCTGACTCCACTGGAATGTAGGGACAGTATAACTATTTTCCACTCTACATCCTAAACCTATTTAAAAGCTTCTCCCTCAGTTTCGAAATGGTTAGTGATTCCTTTCTACAAATGGACCCTCGATGGAAAAAGACGAATTTAAATTGAAATTACAGTTTTTATTTTATAGGGAATAAATCCAGGTGCTCTTTTAATTTTATTTTTGCCTGTGAATGAAAAAAAATGAACAGTAGGTTTTAAAAAAATGGCAAACAGCAAGTTAGTAGTGGTTACAGTAAAATAGTCTCATTTGTACTATTTTAGCAGAGGTGTACTGTGTGTCTATGAATGTTTTTCCTGTAGAGCAGTAACTCAGTGTTAAATATGCAAAGTATTACAGCTGGGACTTTAAACAAAGTGAGTAATGCATTATGATGAAAAATTGAAAGTGCTCAAATTGTTTAGGTTATAAAAAAAAAAAAGAAAAAAAAGGTGAAGAAGTAATTTGATTATATCCTGAGAATATCTACATGAGAAATGGGATCTCCAGTAAAATAGATATAAATGTATCAAGACCAAAGGACTGGAAGTATAATACAAATAAAATGACACCCCACTTGGCAGTGAGAATAATTAACTACTGGCACAACTCATTACAGGTTATGTGAACGTCACTGGATGTTGTGAAAAATCAAATTATCCTGGTGAATGCACAAATATGAATTTATCCAGGAAATACTTTGACCTTGTTTAGTCAAAATTAGATGAGATTATGCCAATATTCAGTTACAGCATTAGAACCTATTCAAAGAAATCTCTACTTTCTCTAATCAGGAAAGTATTTTCACTAATGGTAATATAAGATGAATATATCTACTCCTTTTCAGAATGATTTTTTTAAAAAACAGGATTCATACTTGACAGAGTAGCACTAAAGAGTAAAAGAGTAAAGAGTAGCATTAAAGAAATGTCCATCTTACAATGATTTAAGTACAGTCCCCATGGAAATGATATCGGAGACTGTGGATTTCATTGGATACATATATTTGAAATGATATTCTAAGAATCTTGAAAACTCTAAAAGCCCAGGAAATATTTAAGATCTTAATGTAAAATAAGCCTCTTCAAAGGGCAGTGCTAAATGCTTCACATAATATAAACTGAACATTGACACATTAGAGAGACATTTCCCTTCTTTCAGCTTGGGAATAAGGTAAAAGGAAAACAGGAATCATCATAACTGGTTATAAATCAATACAAAGTGTTGCTGGATTTTTATTTTAGAGGGAATGAAGATGCGACATTTGAATTAAAAAGTTAATAAGTATTGAGTAAGTGTTTTGGGAAACAGAAAAAAAAAGAAAAAGGGGAAAAGAAATATTTAGTCTCCACTGTGTAGAAATCATTCTTGCAGGTTAGTTAATGATAATTTCTGCCTTTTTTAAAGTGCAAGCAATAATTATACTTTAAAAAGCAAGAAGACTGATCTACTTTGGCAAAGTTTCCTAGTAAGAGTTATTATACTTTTAGCAGTGGGAATAGGCAAAACCTGCAGGGCAGAACCTCCAGAGTACTTACCACAGTTTGATGATTGACTTGAATCACCTCATCACCAGCATGGATTTTCTTACACTGGTCAGCAGGAGACTAAGGACAGGAGATAACAATTAACTTTATATTTGGGGTGGAGGAGCATGAGGGAAGAGCACGAATGAAAACCATGAATGGGGAAAGAGGCAAGAAAGCTCTGCCCAGAGAAGTATTATTATCAAATAACAGTACTTTATTATATTTATTAAAAAATGTCTCTGAACAATTTTTTTTTCTGTAACAGATGGCAATTAAGTGATGAAGTAATCTCAAATCCTACTTCCTAAGGTGATGAACAGCCTTTCTGACTGTTTGAACTACTTTAGCCTCTTTACCTCTCGGAGCAGAGTATCAGGCCATGAGCCGTTACAATCTTGCTGGGAATTCACTGGGTGAATTTACATCACACAGCAATAAATCTATTATGTCAACAAATACTGAACTATGGCACATCCAGAGATAGGGCTGAGAAAAACATACACATAGCAGAAAAGCAGGCCTAATACAGACTTATAGAACAGGTTTTCTGCTTAAGTCCACTGCAAATACTTGGCAAATATGCTACAGCTCCATCACTTTCAAAACATTACTAGATTAACCATATGAACACAAAATGGTAATTACAAATGGATAAAGTGTTTGACAGTCTAGCTCTTCAGTAAATGTAATATTACTCCACTCCCATAATTTCAGATCTGACTTGAAAAACTTCCTTACACTAAATATAGCTTCCTCTAATTGTATTAAAATAGATTAAATTTCACTGTCCTGCAAGCCACATGACCATGGTCAACAGCATGTCAATATATGCAACAGAAGAAAAGATCTACCTGCACTAAAGGTGACTTGAAGAGGCTTATAAACTTGACCTCACTGCCTACCAGTCAAAACTTCCAGAAAATTGGCAACAGCTGTTCTGTTGGGCAGTATACTCCAACCACAAATCACAGCTATCATTTCTATCCATTATGTGAATGAATTTTATAAATAAATAGAAGTAATAAGGGCAACAGGAAACAACAAAAACCCAAACAGCCACTAGATAGAAAATGACTACAATTGCTTCTAAACAAAATACTAGCAATTATGTTTTAATCTTGATAGGTAGGCAAGCATCACACAGGTGCTTGCTCACTGCACTTCCTCAGCAGAATAGGGAGAAAATACAATTAAAAAGCGCAGAGCAGGGAGATCACTGACCAATTACCACCATGGGAAAGCTTTCTTAAACATGTAAGTAAAGAGGCACAGCTCAGCTATGGCCAGTGACTTTTGGCTCATATCTGACAGAGCAGCTTCCAGGCTCTTCTCACAGGACTGCCCTGCAACCCCTACTGCCAAAACTGTGTCACATAAACACAGTTCAGAGACAATCTACGAGGAGCTCAAACACTGTCCAGTAGTGACCACCTGCTGACTAATCAGTAGATTTTGCAGTCTACACAATTGCTAGGAAGTGGTAGGAAACATCATTAATTATTCAGTAAGTAATAAATAACAAGCAAAGTCGGGCAAATAGCCAATATTTGACACTGATTCAAAGTGTTATGGGTACTATTCCAAGCAGAGCTTTCACCTCCAGCCTTCTCCTTGCTTATCACTCTGGCCTCCCTTCATGAGCTGCTGCTAACCACTCACCTGCTTGATCTCTGCTTGTTCTTTCACAGGGGTTTCTCTATCTTGTGTAGCAAGACTCCAGCCCTTCAGCTAAACTGCCTGGCCATTACAGCCTGCTATCATCTCCTGACATCTCAGTCACACCAAAATAAAAAGGATTTTGCCTATGTATTTTCTAGCCAGAAACTGCCTGGCTTCAGCATCAATTTATCTTTTTAGTGGAAACACAGAATTTTGGCAGACTGCTCTTGATACAGAACTACACTTATAACAGAAAGATAATCTATTTCCATGCCTAAAATTCAATGGAAACACAAATTTGATTCCTTTAACCTGTGAAAGAAAGGTAAGCAGGAAATGGAAGCAAACATCACTATTCATAATGCATTTAACTTCAGTTGACATTAGTTGAAAAAGCAGAGGCCTTTTTTTTTTTTTTTAAGCTCCTTTCCTGACTTTGACAAGGCTGAGCTAATTATTATCTTTTAAAATTAAACACTGGTTCTGAGGTCAATTATCCCTTCAAAAGGAATGAAAAATCAATTTGCTGAAATGCCAGAAATTAAATGTCTTTGAAGCTGGTTTAACTGCACATGTGATTACACTGTAAGAAAAATAAAAGAAAAAGAAAACAACCAAACAACTTCTTAGTGCTCTCTTATCATAAAGACCTTACACAGACAAGACAAAAAAATGTTAGGGTTTTAATGGCTGATTAATTTCTTATCTCCTCCCACGAATTTCAGTTATAAATATATGTTTTTCCACAAACTGATTCATATTTCTATGTAAATTAATTAAAATTACAACAAACAACTATATTATTTATAGCATGTGTTATTCATTCTATGGGTGCAACATAATCAAGAGGGTTTGTTCACCAGTTTCAGGAATCAATATATGATTTTTACGTCTCTACTTACAAATACTTAAGACTTCTAAATGCTATCAATGGTGTTAGTATAAGTAAACAAATTTTAAGTTTAATTTACATTTCATTTATCATAAATTATGATAAATAAATCATCAGGCTTTCCCTGGATCTCTAATATCTCAAAGAATGAGTGACAAAAACCATATTGATTTATACAAAACGAAGAAAACAAAATATCAATATTACACAGTATGTGCTACTTTGGACCCACATGGCTAGCTGCACAATGCAAATTTCATCTTCCTTGGGTGTTAGCATTGCTTAGTTTCAATATCAGTTTTATGAAATTTCAGTTTCTAATTTATTCACTTTTATTTGTGGATATAAATGAATTTATTCACTTTTAAACAGATCGAAGGCTGAATAAAATCTCTGCGACTAAAACATGGACTACATGGAAAACAGAAGGGGTGGATGCTATTATGAAGTCTGTCATAAAAATTATATTGCAGAAGTTGGAGTAAAATTATTTTTTCAAATTTGTAATTATGAATTGCAAGTTAAGTAACAAGAAACTACTTCACAGATACAGTGAGTAGCATGAAAAGAATAACAGTCATGCTGATTTATGTGCTGCAATATGCTTATCACTGACTGCAATGTTTTGACCAGGACCACTGTGCACAGAAGTTCAATATTTTTGTCTTTTATAATTAGTTACTTCATCACAGGTATTTTTCTACATCTATTGCTAATATTTTCAAATTTTTAAGATGGTGACATAATATGTGCAAAATAAATAAATAAATAAAACACTATTGATAAGAAGTGCCTTGCTTTACAGCAAGTTTTGATATAAAAAAATACACTGCAGGTATACAGAAGATACTTGCATTCACAACAGATGTTCTTTTAGGCTTAGCAAGCTTACATTTTCAGTTGTTCCTGTGATTACATGCAGCCCGTCGTATGTTGATTTGATATACATCCCCTGAAAAGAGGCAAAAAGGTAATTAATACTTGTAAGAAACAAATATTGTTTGCATGATAATACAGCAAGTATGTATGTCTGTTTCAGTTTAAAAATGGTAACATTTCAGAAGTCTGGAATAAATCATGTGTGAATAACATCTGCAGTTAAACACATATGTATCATTGCCTGTTACATACAGTATGCATTTTAAGTTTGAAAGAAGTTTTGGGACAGAATTCAGCGCCAAGCCCAAGCCTTAGCATGAAAGCTTGATACAGTTCAGTGTTTGAAATATTTAACATAACCTCTCTTTATTACTAGTGCCATAAAAGAAGTATCAAAACTCAAACAATGAACACAAATAGTCTTTAAAATTATATGCCCTCCTTTCAGAGAGTTACTGGTTCAATAAGAAGGAAACAATCTAACTTAGAAAATACATGAGCCACTGCTCACATTGCCAATTTATGTAGAAAAAATGAGCATGGTGAGCTAACAGGAGTTTTGTAATTAGTCCAGCAAGAATTCTGCTTCAAGGAGGTGATTGATGAGATACAGAGAGACAACCTAAGTAGGTATCTATCTATCCGTACACACATGCACACACGTACACAGAGCCTTAAATGTCAGTGAGACTCAATTGCTTGCATTCTTACCTATCATGAGTAAGGTCGTAGCTTCACATCTCTCTGTATTTTGTGGTTATACATCAAATTTTGAAATCTAATTAATCTAATTGATACACTGTACTGCTGATTCATTATCCTTTCAATAATTCCGCATCACCCTGCATTGTCAAAATGCAAGAGCCTCCAGCAAATGAGAAAGAACATTTTGTTCAGCAACTGATCTCAAGATTCCCGAAACTTAATGAAGATCTGCAGGCTAGCTGTTAACCTACAAAAATAGTAAAACTCCAGAAAGGCAAGATTGCCTTGGTCTCTACAACTACATAAATTGTAAGGCTGCAGAGAAGTCAGAGCCAAACTCTTTTTGAAAGAGATGGAAGCATGAGAAATAAGTTGGAACTTGGCAGAAAAACAATTTTATTTTCTTTTTTCTTTTTTTGAAACCTTGAGGGTGACGCAACACTGGAACTGGTTGCCTGGAGAGGCTGTGGAATAGCTGACCTTGGGGATGATCAAAACTTGACTGGATGAAACTCTGAGAAACCTGCTCCAACAGAATCTGTTGTGACCTTTCGTTATTGCTTCTACCTTAATATTAACTAATCCATTTTCAGATAAGTTTAACTTTATTTAAATCCTAAAAATAAAAGCAGCTAAAACTGGTCATACAGCTTAATTTTACTGCTTATGAATTACCAGTTTAGATAATGCTCACTGTGACTAATTGTTCTCTTAAAACACTGCCTTATTATTAACTTTTGTGTTTATTAATTTTATAAGGTCATTTCACTAGATCATGCAGTTAGTGTTTTTATTTCATTTCATAAACATGCATGCAGCTTCTCTTTGCTTTAAGAGCTGACAAATCAGACTGTATTAACATGCCTACTATTACAGTTCAGGGGAGACTTAAGTGATGTTGAAAGTTACTTCAAAATGTAATAGGGAAGATATGGAGAGACTTTCGGTATTTGCCACAGTATCTTTCTAATGTGCAAAGTATTTTGTCAAGCAAACAGCCACTGACCTATCAGAAAAGAGTGTCTTCTAGGGAATGCTTCAGATGAGACTATTTTTAAATAAAGAAGACTGAAAAAGACATTTTAGAATAACAAAAAGGACTATTGAGCCCATAATAACATGTACAGAAATTTAGAAAATATTATCAATGAAGGCTCATTTTCATATGAAACACAACCCTTTTGTGAAAATGCTGTAAAGATACAGTACTTATTTAAACCTGGAAATTAATTCAGTTTATATGTAAGCTTATGCCATGTCTATAGGAAGTCAGGTTCTTTTGCTGAAGAAATGAAGTTTTGCAAGTAAAAACTCACAATTAATACAACTGAATTTTATTTTAGATAACTGAATTCTTATACAAGTCTGGGCGATCTGTTTACAACAGATATTTCACAAAAAGTAACAAACACTCCTTTTCTAGGTGCCAACAGTGTTCAAAGCTGAAGCTACAGATCTCAGTAGCTCATAAAATCTTAGCTACGCTTATAATCAAGAGAGGTTGTGTTTTGTAATTAGTCCATAAAAGTAACAAGCCTCCTGAATAATCATACGGTAAGCACTTCCCACTGAGTCTCCAAAAAATAGATTTTTAGTGATTTTGCCCCAAATTGCTTTCTATATGAGATTCTTTCCCATAAAACTGAAATTGCAATATCTCTTTCACAAGTGTGTCTTGAGGATAAATTAACTGATGTCTGTGAAGCATTCAATAAGGCTACAACAAAAAAAAAAGTCATGACGAAATTGGTAACTGAAGGGAACGCAGAACTTAGATGAAATGTGGTAAATAATACATCAAACCCTACACTGAATGATAAGGATAAAAATGGAACTCTGAATACTTTCCATTCAGTGAATAGCATTCATTTTTCTCTTGAATGGAGTAGAGATCCTGTGGAAAAAACTGCTATACAATCACGAGAAAGCCATTTGTAATTCATTACTCTGTTCTATATTTGATTCTGATTAATGTTTTACTGTTCACATGATTTTTCTTTTATTCCCATTTATAGTCCTTTTTCATATTTTTTTTCCTATGCAGAACACGGTGTCAGCAAAATTGATTATAAAGAACTTTCCAACCTACCATGTTATAGCGCCTTCACAATTAGGCACAGAAAACTCAGTCATTCACAGTGATTTCACTTCATCTACAAAACATTTTAAACGGGCAAATTTGATTGCAATACTTATCTCATGTCCTCCGTCAGCAGTACTCACTGACTGCAGTTGTGTTAGCTATAAAAGTACTGGCACACTGCAGATGGTGATGCACACCACAGCGCTTCCACCTAGTGATGGAGCCCAGTCTACTGTGTGGGCACAGCACAGGCTCTGTCTGCTTGGTGTTCCACTGGAAAAGAAGGCAGTATGGAGGAGACTACAGGCCGTGTGACAGGCATGACAATACAGCCAACCAGCCTCATTTTGGTAACCATGTCATAAAGGATGAAATCCAACCCCGAGACTTTATGATAAGTTTGCTTTGAGAGTATACTGTTCACATCCAAGAAGCTAGCTGAAATTTCTGGATAGAAGGGAAAGTTATACAGAGATTCGGATTGCAAGTGTGCAGGATTGTATCAGCCTTAAGGCAGGTCAAAAGCAACAGGGTTACAGTATATATACTAAACTAGCTGTGATACTGACTTGGCATCTCTTGGATATCCCTGAATTAACTCATTAATTGCACAAGAGAAGAATCTAAGCCAAAAAGACAGAAGCTTTGGTCACTAGGGATGCAGCACAGCAAATAGTATGTCTGTCTTCAGGATTACACCTTGTAAAAGTGATTATAATGCCAAAAAGTTAAAGTAAAAAGTATTTTATTATGCTGTAGTTTTTTTAAACTGTATCTATCCAAAACTAAATTAAATGTGTCTAATCATACAAAAATTACTTATGGTATTAAAGCAGTCCCAAATCAGTATGTACCTCACTAATCATGCTCTTGTAACTTTGACAGAATTTGTACATGATGTTCATTGCTGTTCAGAATAGAATAAAGAGTAAGGTACTGAAATAATAGAACACATTTCAACTAACAGGAATCAAAACAAGCATTCAGTTACCAAGAAGAAACATCACACAATGTTAGTGACAATGGAACAGGTTTTAATTTGGCAATTTAGTAGAATGTTAAGTTCCCAAGCACTTTTCCTATTCCTCCCACAGCCTACTGATACCAGAATGACTGTGAACTGGGGAGCTAGGGAAAAGATACAGAAATCTTTACCTATCGACACATAAATCTCACAAAAATTTCTTGCCTAAGTGTAACAGTACAATAACACTAAGAAATGGTAGCAAAATAATTATTACACTGTGAAATCTGGGGAGAATTTTAATTGTATGACCAATCAATAATGTGAAGCGACTGGGATGTCCAGAAGGCAGCTACCTGGCCTGCTCAGTGAACAACAGTTTATGAGTATAAGGGATGTATTTTGTTTCTGGGATGATATTTATCAAAATTTCATTTTAACCATACTGTAAGGGAGGCATTTAACTATTTTAATGCAAAACACAGGAACATACCTTCCACTAATCATTTTCAAAGCACATTAACTAATGACAATGAATGCTCAAATACTTACATGTGCAAATGAAGTTAACTATTTTAGTACATTTCAAAAGCTGTGATATGGTTATCAAAAGACTATTAACTATTTTTAAGCTGCTCATATGTTTACTAGTTGCACATCAAGCCCTAGATAAAACTGACAATAAAACTGACTACAATCCTTTTATTTGCATAAATGTTAATTAAACTACCTTCAGAAATCATATTCAGCTTACCAAAAGAAATTAAATAAATATAATAGTAGGATATGAATGAAAACACATTTTGTTTTCTGGAACTTAATTTTTATAAAATAAAGATCCAAGGCTTGAACTCTAATATTTAAATTGCTTTGGTACTTACCAAACCTTCACTGGGCATAATGCTGGTGAGATGAACTACCTCTAGATGTGCTGACTGTGACACCAGAGAATCAGATGAGAGTGAAATGATGTGGTCACAAATTCCAGACAAGGTTTTACACTACAAAGAAAAATAAGACAAAGAAAAATATGATTTCTTGTATTTATTTGAAACTACTGGCAAAGTTCTTAAGTCTGAGAACAATCTGAGAATAAACATATCATTTATTTCTCCTGTAAAAACTAGAGGTTGTCAAGAACTGAAGTTGTGTTGCATAGGGAAGTTAAGAACAAGAGCTTAAGGTAACAAAAAATATCTGGGTCAATAAAATAAACATGCCTGTACAGTACTTTTGAACAAAAGGTAATACTGTGTACTGAGAACATCCATGCATCAAAAATACCCAAATGTATAAAAATGCTCAATGAACTTAATCTGATCTGTTATTATAAGATACCATAATAAATAACATGGAAATTTTATTTTATGAAGCATGTAAAATCCATTTGTGAATTGTGTGAATCCACAGACACCTTCAAAATAGGAACCATATTTCGAAAGTGGTGATGGTGACAAATTGAATCTATTAATGGAAGCCAAACTTTAAGTCTGTGGATTAGAAAGGAGCTGATCTGGACTCTCAGAGAATCTTAATGTGTAAAGACCAAGTTTAAAGTATTCCTTCAAAAAGAATATGCCCCAAAATATTTGAATCTAGTCTGAAGGCACACATTTTGATGAATTCCAGAGTGGTCTTCCAGTCAAACTTACTGTAGGCATCTATTTTCCTTCAGGGACTACACTCTCATTTTCCCTAATTATAGAAAATGGTAGTGAAATCCCTTATGGGAAGTTTTGTTTCAGTCATTTGCAAAAGCATGAGGATTTCTAATATACCATTTGACACTATACAGAGAAGTTAAACAAATAAAGTTGTCGTGAGGAATAAAACTAACTAACTGAATTTATAGATTACATTCCCATTCACTGTATGGCCACTCATCTGGAAATGTAAGTACAGCTCTGGAGTACTGGATGTGGCATTTGTATTTTGGACCAGATGCAAGAAGCAAAGCATCACATTCAGGTATGCATGACTGCATCAAAAGGTCAGCAAAATAACAGGAATATTTCCAGCAGTTTAAGCTCTGGGCCAGGAACCATAAACAAAACTTCAGGTCTTGTCTTCTCCCACTGCAGATAGGGAAACTGGCTGGCTCAAATGACATATTTTACTGCTGTTCTACATATGACCTGCTGGCTGACCCTGGTTGTGTGCAAATGCTTTCAGCCTGTTTTTTGAACTACTGTCACATCAAAATAATATTTTTATTTCCAAATAAAGCACTCTCATGCTTTCACATCTTCTTAAGAACACACACACAGAGTAAATGCAGATTAAATCCAGAGTCACCTTGCATATGGTTTATAATTTAAGAGTTGTCACATGTAAATACTTTCTCAGTAAAGAATCTTTACAATTAAAGTAAACAAGTTTTCACTCAAATTTGATCTTATGAATCTTAAGATCTCACCACAGTTCACAAAGTTATTTAAAATCTATGCTAGGAAAGTACTCAAAAATAATACATTGGAATAATTTTAAATATTACTTTACCGTAAATGTATTTCAGCATGTCCAGGAGACACCTGACACTACTTATACATAATGCAAAGGCTGAGACAGTATTGATGGAACAACTGAGGAGAATTTACGAATAACAGCACAGGGACTGGAAATATCATTTGATCTAGCACTACTACTATGAGAAAATGCATTAACATCTGCTAAGATATTTTTGTCATAAGAAAATTGAAAGTTCTAAAGTCCTGTATACTAGTTCAAAAATGGGAAGTATAAAACTGAAACTTTCCCCTCTTCTATGTTTTTGAGCTTCTATGGAGAAGAGGTAGCAAGGTTAAAAGTAACATTCCTGATAAAGATGGAGTTCCAGAAGATGTACACAGTTAGAATCACAAGTCTGTTGCCGAACAGGGTCTGCAGGGGCCCCTCGGCCCCTGCGAAACCATGACAACAAATGGCCTGAAGATAAGAAGGAAGAGCAAGAAGGACCAAATAAGGAAGAAACAAGACATTCCACATGTCCATTGGCCAGGAGACGACCCTGAGGCATTCCACCCTCGGGTAGTTGCTAATAGTAACCAGATAGGGAAGTTATACGTGGAGTCAGAGGGGCGTAGACGAAGTTGTACAAGGCTATATAAGTTCCTGTCGTGATCAAATAAACGCCATTTTACCACCCACCACATTGGTGTGCACTGAGGTAGATGGACAGACCGTTGAGTCCCTAACGATTGCGAACACCTGTATGAAGCCCTTTGCAGGCGGAAGGCTTCACAAGTCATGAGTTAAAAGATGTTTATATATATGTATATATACAAAATCCAAATCCCAGAAGACGTTGCTTTTAGTTCTTTTCAGAATCAGGTTTGCAATAGAGAGCTTTTCTTCCTAAAAGTTACTGCATGCTTTCTGAATTTAACAGCACATCAATGTTTTATGATATATTTTAATCCCTGCTGGAAGCAGAGTATGTGTAAAAGGCTTTAAAAAAAAATGTCAGGCACTTGGTAAGAGCTTGTCAAAAGCTTATCTAAACTTGTAAATCCTTCGAGATTTCCCCCAAACCATACATTTTAACTCTACCTCACTGTGAGTACAAGCTTTTTGTGCACGCACCATGAAAATATAAAGTATTAGTACTTAAAGGCCAATACTCAATCAATAACTATGCATGATATTCTTCCATTTCCCTTTAGTCGTTACATTTGTTGAGTGCTGGAAGCTTTTACAGTGTTCTGGGTCACTGACAACCAGAGAACTTAAAAATGCAAATAGGCAACGGAATGACAGCATTCCGTGCAAGCAACCCTAGCAAGAGTATCACACTACAAAGAGTGTACCATCATGTTGTAAAGTTTCTAAAACAACCTGAGTTCTGGTCTTGCCTGCAAAAATAAACAGGCATGGGTACCAGAAGAGAACTAATTCTTAAGGCTTAAATTTGAAAGATGTCCAATTTAGCAAGGTGTAAAAAGACTTGATAGGTCTGGTTTTGACTTTAATCACATCACCTTCTGGGAGCCTCCAATCTTCAGAGAATTTGAAGACATTATCTTAGATGAAAAAATATTTAATTAACATTTTTGTGTAGAGCCTATTTATATTTCTTTGGGTTGATTATAAAAAAAGCATAACATTTTGGAGTTTGAAATGTGGACCATTGGGGCAATAATTAAAGTGGCTGGCCACTAGTACTGAGCTGGTTTCAGGGGCTGCAGTCTACATAAGCTGATTTCACCTCTTTCTTGTGTTAAAAAGATTTTTTAACTATATATACACATATGTATATGTGTATTTAGCAATTCCATTTTATTTATAAAAACTTTAACTTTCAGCAACTGATATGATTCATCGTGAGTTTTGTCAAATAGTAACTTTATTTTCCCATAGTGGAATTTAATACTTTTTAAAAAATGACTGAAGGGCATGATGTAGGACTGGAGAATACCATAATAGAATACTTACCACGTGAAGAATTTTGTTTTCTGTTTCATACACCGTACAATCCTGTGGGAAAATAAAACAAACACAATTAATGCATATTGTTTTAAATTTCCTATTAAGAAAGAAAAGAATGCTTAATGCTGTCAACTATCTCTTACAGATGTACCATAAACACAAACTCTTCAGTTCTGTCATGTCCAGAATGTCACTTCATAAAAGTAACCTGACTTTTCTTATGGCTCATTAACTTCAGGGATGATTTATTCTTCCATTATAGTAAAGAAATTTTTCTGCTCAGTACTAGCAGTAAAATACATGTAAAGCAGTGGGGACAGTCACGAAAATGAGAAAAAAAAAAGTGAATATAATTGATCTGGCATGTTGGAAATCCACTGAAACTCAGAGCATGATAGGCATTGTATGAATGCATGCTGTTGTACAAGTTGTGTGAGATGCAAACCACTGTGTCAGACCTACCAATAGGTAGGTTGTGCTACTATAAAGTGTCAGAAGGACGAGTAAGCAGAAATTATTTTGATAAGTACAAGATTAAAGATGTGAAAGATTATATTCTTGGCTTATTCTTGCTTCAAGGCCATAATTGGTTTTACTGTCCGCATGAGACAAAAACAGCCACAGTTCCATCTCTTGGAAGTATTTCCATAACAGCTCTAATTTTTGGTTTTGGGGGCACAAGTCACATCAGAAGGGGATGAAGACTCAGAAGACTCAGGTTTGCTTGTGTTGCACACTGCTTCAGAGATATCCAGAGGGTTTCACTGCTTTAGTGACCTAGTTAGACCTAGTCCCAAAGTTAGACCTGAAAATATAATCCTAATTGACCTCTTTATTTGCTTAAATCTTGTAACTTTCAGAGCAGCCATTTTCCTATTCTAAATGTCATTTTAAGGACAGTAACTCGTATCAATCCATAACTTAAAACATTACTCACTTAACTCATATTTTTATTTAACAACATTACAGGCAGCCAGAATATCACTTACATTTCATGAACCAAAGCATAACACTTCCTAAAAGGTGCCCACTGCCTCTACTGCTTCTTAAAGTTTGGAACCAACCTCTATTGCAGGGCACAGCCATGGCATGGGAGTATTGAACCCCGTCCCACAGAAGAGATTACAAGTGCACTGAGAGAAAATGCAGCTTCTCCTGCCAGCAAGCACTCCAAACGGGCTCACTAGTTCTCATGATGTTTTACAGAAGTTAAATTAACAGGAACATAACAAAAATGCAAGTGTGCCAGGCAAAGTGAGATTAAAATAGAAATGCATCAATTCCCCTCACAAAGCAAACACCTCTGAGGCCACCCGCAGCCCTGCCCCAGAGCTCCAGAACCTTCCGTCACCGAAGGCTTTGCAGTGGGCACTGCCCTGTGACAAAAATCTGTTGTGTCAAAGGAGTGCTTTTATTTCACAAAATCTGAGGAGAAAACGTTTGTGAGATGTCCCAGCACGTCTGCCCTGCTGATAGTTGTTATTTAAGTCAATTAACGTTTAATAGCAGTAAAAATAAAGTAGGAGAACTGCTAAATGTATTGCCATCTTGGAAGCAGCTTTTTACAGAGCAAGATAAGGACTTCAGGATATATGTTCAGGATATATTTGAAGTAAAAAAAGACTTTTCCTTAAATAAATTTTCAAGTAAATTTCACTTTCTGATATACACAAAAGATCCTCTAACTTAAGTTCCCTTAAAGTTATCATTTCCTCTTTTCGGGATCAACGTAATAGCAGTAACAGTTTTAATTTACGTTTAATTGCTTTAAACTTCCCATGAACTAATTCCAACATCCTCACCCCATTTGCTCTCCAAGTAGATTAGCTGCATGATCAGCTTAGGCTGTGGTACTCTGCAGGAGGCTCTGCAGCTGACTGATAGCTCCCTGCTCCTCTTGTCCAGCAGCAAAAGCCCTTGGCCGCATCCCATGCACAGAGGCCATGTGCAGCTCTTGGCCTGCATTTGTGGGTCACTGCAGTGAGGAGCCCGTCTGCGATCACTGCAGGGCAGCTTCACCTGTGTGAGCCACACAGCCTTGTGCACACACCTGGAGCACCAGTAGATGCTTCACCCACAAGATTAAGCATTTATTTTGGAGGACTGGCACTTTTGTGGAGGAATTAGCTTCTATGTGAAGACAGTTTTCAAAATAAGAAAGATAAACCAGATTGCAAATGACAAGGAACACAGAGGAATTTATATTAGCATTTCATGGTCAAGTACCCCTTTGATGTTTCTTCTGTATTCATGCTGTTATTTTCTTCAGCACAAAAATAAGAATGCAATTAGTCAGTTTGGTTGGCAATGCCCAAGGCAGTTTTTCTTACATGTTTTACACACTTCAAACAGCATATCCACCATCTCCCTTTAACCCTGCAAGTACCAAGAGAAACACATGATCACAGGAGGGCTTATAGCTTGATTTCAGAGCTAATAGTTCTATCTAAATTACTCCTTTAATTTCTGTGCTAGAAAAATAATGTGAGCTTAATTCCGAACAAGCTTAATTACTTCAGGTCAAATAACTGAGACTTGTGTAGAGTGAAACCGAAATTTTACTGTTTTGTAGAGCAGAATTAATGTTAGCTATACGTAGGTTGCACATCCAAGCTTACACTAGCATTAAAATTATTAATGGTTTTGGGATTCCTTCCAAAATATGTGCATAATGACTTTTTGTTAATACATCAGACCAGTTTAACTGAGAGGTTAAAGCACTTGCAATATTATACTAAAATTCTAAGATATGTAGGTCACAACATTCTTCTGATGTTTTTTGTTGTTGTTTTGTGTTTGTTTGTTTTCCTGATACACAGAAATGCATGAAGGATCTCATAAAAAAAAAATAGATTCTTCCAGGACTAACACTTATAGAATTTTGATCTAGAAGATAAATAGTTGTACTCTTTCTCCATCCTCCATAGGCATGTAGACGTTAAAAATGTATTATTTTTATTAGAGTTAAAAAAAAATATAAAATCAAGTAGCAGCATTTCATTTCTCCTCTGCAGAACAGTAAAGTACTGGAATTATGAAATAATCACTCCTATAATATCACGTACAAGCCAGTTTCTGCACTTCCACAACACTCTGACTTTGACAGGTATGACACCTTCACAACTCTGCTAAGATAAAAGCTTTTTTTTGAATATTGATAAAGAAAAAAAGATGGTAGGACTTGCACATAATCATGGTACATTCATCATTTTAGTTTGCAATTCATATACTACTGAAATTTGCAGATACTGTAAAAACTTTCAAAGGGCAATTGGGCCCCAAAATTAAGATGCCTCAAAGATTTTGCAGCTTTCTATGTAATGCTATTCATTTGCAATTTCTGTTTATTTTAATAAACTGGAGATTTGTCAGGGATAAGAAAACTAAGTACAATTTAGCATTAGATATCTAAAATTTATCTCATTCAGTATAAAAAATAGTCTGTTAGAATGGTTTCTATTATTTATGCCACTCACTTCATATTTCAGCCTACAGTTAAGACTACATTTTTTGTTAGGTGAGACATCTTTGTTTTCACACATTAAGATCAATTTTTCTCAGATTTAGTAACAATAAAGCTGCCTCCTTCTGAAGGATATTGCTTTATCTACACTTTCTGGTACTAAGTTTTATGTACTGTAAAAATATCAGATAGCTATTAAGCAACCCAGATCTAAAAATAAGGTAAGAAAAAGACAAGACTGGTCTTGATTTGTAACTAACCTTACAAATGAACTAAACATTTTTCATTGTGAATTTTCCTGGAGACTGTTCTCTAAGATATATTGTTTTTAAGTTGTCAGGATGAAGACAGCTTTTGGAATGAAGTGGTATTGAAGAAATGAAGAAATAAAACAAAACCCCAACCTATTACTGGCAGAGAAGTGAATTTCATTTGCCAAAAGCAGCCAAAAGAAGAAATGGAGACCGCAATTCAAAATTCTCTTACTTTCACCTAGACCACGGGGAAAAATTAAACTCACACCAAAAAAGTCCATATCAGCTGAGGAGGGTGTGAGAAACACACTCAAGATAAAAAATTTCTAATCAGGCAAAGATCTCTGTGAAGGGCATTTTATTCACTATTGCAATAATGGGCACACACATCTACTGACAGGAGAAATTGCACAACTCTTCAGTGAAATCTCCTCCATTTTACCCTGGGTCCAACACAGGTAAAGCCTCTCCTGGCACTCATTGGTTGAGCATCAATGTCTGTTACCAACCCCCTGCCTTTGGGTATGTCCTGTACTCTTTATGGCGATAAGAGAACAGTATTTTCAACTATCTGCACACCAATTCTGTCCTGCACCAGACTCTCCCCTACGCTATGTAATTACCTTATCAAGTGCCGGTGCCAATTTTACCTAGGTCTCAACTTTACTCTGTTCAGCAACTTTCTTTGTGAAAGGCAACTTATCCTATGCTACATACAGAAATACTGGAAATTTCCACTGCAGAAACACAGTCTACCTCTCACAAGGGGAATCAGAATCCAAAATTTTGTACTGCAGAGAAGTTCATTTTGCTTAGTCTGTAAATCAAAAATAGCCTAGCATTATAAACACTAAAAAAAGCTTAATAAAGATACTTTAATAATTAAATGTCGACATAGGAATTTATAAACGAAGAAGAGAGAAAAAGGATTGTTTGTTTTCTACTGCAATATTGCATGAAGGTAAACAATTCTCAAAAGGAAAAAAAGTTGAGTATTAGAAATTAAGGCTAATAGCGTAAAAGACATGTGTCTGAGCCTTGGCTACACTGTGCAAATGCAAAATCTGATAGATACTTGATTTTTTGCTTTTTTTATGCAAGTAACAATATTAGGAAAAGATTTTACAGAATATTGCTACTTCAGAAAGCCTCTTAAGTGAGTTCTACTAACTTACACTCAGTCTTTCTGTACTTGTGTGACTTCCTCTATTTCAGGGGCAGACAGTGAAAATAACAATAGTGACTATTACTGTTTGTATAATATGTAGAGCTACAGAACCAGATGAAAGTATTTGATGTACCTGTGGATTGTACTACATTACAGATTAGTAATGAAAATACTGCTACCCTTATTTGCTTCACATTTCACTAGTTCAGTGTCAATTACAAACAACTTTTATGTAACAGGCACTTTTTTGAGTGAAGAAGATGTAGTACAGCTGCATCCTGATATAAGAAAGAACTTGTCCCTGAAATATTTTTCATTAAACACACTTGAATCTCTAACAATTTTTTTTTAGCATTTAACCTGTTTCTGACTGGCATTGTTCTTCTATGGCAGCAAATAACTTAACATGAAATTGTCCACTCAAAAGATAAGTGAATTATTTTTAACTGCACACTATTTTTTTTTATCTGTCCAAAGACATGATTATAGCCAAAATCTGAAATCTTCCCATCACTCCCACCAAAAGAAAATATGGAAGGAACAGAAAGGTAATAGGCAAAAATATTTTTTTTTCTGATCAAGTAAAAGCTTAGCAATGTTTTTACTATTATGATTTTTGAGCAACTATAAGTACTTGGAAAGACTGGAAGACAACCACTCCTACCTGTTGTACAATGGTTGTTAGTTCCAGGCACAGTTGAACAATGTTGTTTTTCAGCAGTGAGTATTCTGTCACACTGACAAATGGAGACCTGTGAGAAAGGAAGAATAGACTTATGTGATATTAATGATATCTCACAGTACTTATGATTAGTAAATTCATTTTCATAAAGGCAAGTATAATCAGGTCAGCTACTTATTCTCTGGTTTAATCAACAAAAAAGACTCCTAGAATAATGAATATACTTTTCAATAGCACAGTTCTACTGTTTTTTTTGGAGTCTTCAATGGCATTTAGAAGATGTATACAATACAGAGACCGGTTGTACACCACAAAATTATGAATCACCTAATCACGACAATCTCCAGCAGCAAGCCAAATAACTTTTGTAAAATATGACTATGAAACAAGAAACAATGTTGGCTGGAAGGAAGTGAATTTTGGCTAGAACCTTAGAAGTTATCATTCTTAATGTCAGTGAAACATGAGCTTCCAAATAATTGTAAGCAGTCAAAATTTCATTTGTATGGTTCATTAAAAAAGCATTACTAGTATGACAACACTCTTCTGCAGAAGTTAGCACCTTAATTTGGAGAGGAAAATAATGTTTCCTTAGTAATAGCTTCCTGTGAACTGGGATTTTCTGCAGGCTTTCCACGTTCTAACCAAATCTGACCCCATCTGAATGCATAAGAACTGACAAGGTCATAGCCCAAGAGAATATGAATGCTGGCATTAGTTTAGGAAGATGTCACCAGGATTATACAAATCTCATAAAGGAGGGTTATTCACTCTCACCATGACTTCTAAGGTGCCATTTATATGTTGAAGAGCATTCAGATTCCAGATCTCCACAGCTATAACTCCAGAAAAATGGAAACAATTGAAATTCCATGCTGCAATTGTATGTTTTGGGTTTCTGTCTTGCTACAGTTAAAATTTTAACTACATTTATCTAGATTTTTTAATTTGAGACAGTGATAGAACCAGGTGAAATAGTTTTAAACTAAAACAGGGGAGTTTTAGATTAGATGTCAGGGTGAAATTTTTCACTCAGTAGCGAGGTGCTGGAACAGTCTGTCCACAGCAGTTATGGATGTCCCATCCCTGGAGGTGTTCAAGGCCAGTTTGTATGGGGGCCTGGGCAACCTGGAGTAGTAGGTTAGTTAGTAGACCAATCTGGAGGTTGGCAATCCTGCCTGTGGCGAGAGGATTGGAACTAGATGATCCAAGCTATTTTGCGATTCTATTATGATTCTATGATTCCTTTTCAAATTAAGTACTATCATTTATCTTCATATTCTCATATTCATATTCATATTCAGTACAAGGTCAAGAAAAAGTAAATTACCTGTCCAGCCAGGCTAGTAAGTTCTTGGCAGCACCAATCAGGTCAACTACAGAGGTAAGAAAATCATTTGGCAGTCGTCTGGAGGCCCTGCCATCATAATGGCCACTCCTCCTTCTACCCGTTATAAAATTCTGAAGATTTTTGGCCGAGGCATTCAGCTTGTGAGAGAGAGTTCTCAGGTTTTCAGTCTCCAAACCATAGTTCTGAGGGGAAAAAGGAAAATGCAATCAAGTGAAATAAGGTGTTGTAATCTAAATGAACAGAACAATGAGGCAGAAAACTCTAAATGGTACTTGGCTGAAAGGGAACAAAACTTATGGATGTCTGGCGTCAGATTAAGCAACAGGCTCCTTTGAAACATGCCCCTAGTGCTAGCAAGCATGGTGGTCTTTTTTGTTTGTCTTTTACCCAGTGAATTCCCCACTTAGATCCAGGTGGTAAGTACAAAGATTTCAGCTCTAATACTTTTAAATAATTAACTCAGACTCACATTGAAAGTTTCAAACTGAATTGAACCAAGATCTCTTCCTGCCACAACAGAATGTAGTATAAGAAAAAATCTAACGAGCACTTAAACAAAATTAGCTTCACCACATGAATTGATTGACCATTATTAATTTCAACAGTGTGTATATTTTAAAGGATGAACATTCATCAGTACTGCATGTTAATTTTACTCACTGAACTTCTTCCTCAAAACAAAGACTAAAGAGCAGCAAGCAATGTACAGTCTTGCTGGATGACAATATTGATATTTGTACAAAGACTAAATGTTTCCAACAACAAAAAGGGAGAACGCATTGAATGACAACAAGCATATAAAGTGGGACTGTATGAAAGTCAAACAAAATATAAACAAATGGTAGGTAAGGTTGCTTGCTAAATTTGGATCAGTTCTGACTGGTGCACAGGCCTGTTCCTTTTTTTGCCAGCTATTCTCCCTCTCAGATAATAACTCTGAAAAATAAATGAAGGTCTCTACCTCTAGCTTGGAGGACAAGACATGGAAACGCTTCACTATGTTCTTAGCTCAATGCAAGGAGCTGACTTTTAAAAATCCTTTTAAGCACTAGGGACAGAATTCATTTCAGTATTATGTACATACTATGCCTAAAGCATCCCAGTCAGTCAATGAGGTTTGGAAGCATCACATAGAAGACTGAATTGTGAAGCAAATGAAAATTGCATTGGCTTAGTTACAGAAAAGAACAATTCTTTTCATCTTTTTTCCAAAACAAATTTCATACAGTTAACAACAGTTTCACTGAAGGAAGGCTCTCTATTTTCAAAAAGTTTATATTTAAAAAGCATGTTGTATTTGATATTTGCATGCCATCTGTTTAATATTTGCAGTTAATCTTTCTTTTATTAAAATATTGAATGAGTTCCCTCCCCTCTATTTTACTGCCACTTTTACTCATGCCAAGATGATGACTAAGTGGATGTATGGGGATGTCTTTACCAGCTTGCAAACTGTACTAAGCAGTGTTCAGTTTCCCCTAAGGAAGAGTTTGATTTTGCATTCTCAACAACATTTTTTAATGATGATAAATCAGATCCTCCTGCTTTTATTTCCAAGTCCAGCCTTGGTTATCCCTGTGGTAACAAGCAGAAAATGTTTCTCCAAATAATCCATTATAGAATGAAAGCTCAGGGAACCTGTCAGTTTACTTTCAATAAAAGTCAAATGGGAAAGGAAACTGCTTGACCACTGAGTCCATGAAGTGCCAGTATACAGCACCAGATTACAGGTCAAAATTTTGAGTGTGGGCTGCTTACTATCAGTCTGATCACCTGGAGTGAATTTCACAGTCTTGATTCGAGTCATGGAAAACATGAAATGTAATTGAGGAAATCCACCTAGTAAGCAGGTCTTTTCATCGCAAAGTTTACTAATTAGCATGCCAGTGGTAACTTTAATTAATGTAAAGTTTTAAATATAGAATAGACTAAGAATACATAAAATGTCCATAAGGATCATCGAAGATTAAAGGTAATTTTTCAGCACAGTAAAAGTGCTGATGCAAGCTAGGAATTTAATTGAGATCTATTTAGTAAGGTACAATAAAAGGAAAAAGATAAAAATGACAGTGAATTAACGTCTCTGTAGAAGACAGATGTAGTAATGCTCTAAATTTAAGCTTCCCTCAAGTCTAAGATCTTGAAGTAAATGAAACAACTACAGACAAATACAAAATTGAAAAAAGAATGATAAAAAATAGTCTTTGGATGTATCACTTCCAAGCACTTCATCCTCATTTACTGCATCAGAAAACTGCTGAAGGAAATTATGGCTCCCTTAGTCCTTCCCAAGTCAGTGGGGGGATAAAAAGAGATGTCCCAGAAGAGGCAAGAGCAAACAGGTGTTTACACACTCAAATTTGATCTGAATCCATTATGATTTAGTGAATGTGCTTAAAAACAAAAGATGGAAAAGAAGCTGTTTAAGAGAATAAGTAGGTGGGTTGCCTTGTTCTGTATATATGATGCTGTATGTACTTGGATCTCTTCTAACTCCCACTGGCATCTCATCTGCATGATGCCAACAGTCTCAAACCTGCCAAACTAAATCATTATCACAGCAATCATATCAGACCTCAGTTTTCACAGCTACATATTCTGCTCTCATTATGTTAAGTACATACTGCTACTGTGAGAGATACATAGAAACGTTCTTGAGCCTCTAAAATTCTGGCTCCTGGCAGGTGATTTCTCTCTTGCACAATTAGTCCTAGATATTAATATGGCTTTAAAAAAACAAAACAAAGAAATAGCATCAAGGCCACAATCTCTAAAAGGTTTGAAGACAGTGCCATTAGCACAGATAGAATTCTTATAAAACAAACAAAAAAAAAACCTACACCAAAATAAAAACAAACCAAACCAAGGTTTTCCTCCATTCCCTGTTTCTATTTTAATGGTGCTCACATAGCCTTTTATTTATTTACTTATTTATTGGTTACACTATTAGTGGCAGTGGACAGACAGGTTTAGATGAGAAATACTGATTGCTAAACTGACCTCAAGCAATGTGTCATTAGAAGAGCTACATAGCCATGTACTTTGTCAAATCTCCTTAAAAACTTGTTCACAGGACAGCTCAGTGAGCACAAAGTTCAGATGAGCCCAGCACATTTCATGTCAGCAGAACAGGACTCAGAGCTATATTGCAAAAAGCGTAACTGCTGTGAGAAAGTAAGAGCCAATCTTGAACACAAAATGTGAACAGCAAGTCAATGAGAAGTTTGCTTCATCTTTTCCATATTCAAAGAGAGAACTACTTTTTATGTCCACTTAATATGGTACGCGGCAGCGTTATTACCTTCAAATAAAAAGTTACACGAAGATGGCCTGATTTGTTCAATAACAAAGATTTAACAGTACACTTTAGTTCTGCTATTCCTGGTGCCAAATCAAGCATCTTTTACAAAGCTTGTCATGTAAGGCATTCAAAACACCACAACTTAAATACTGAGCTGCACTCACATTTGCATGTTTCATACATAAGGTTAAGAATCTCCACTATTTATCAGTGCAGCCCAGCTGCGGTGGCTGGAGCTGCCAGGTCTTGGTTCCAGACGGCAGCAGCAACAGCTCAGAACCATTAACAAACCCACGGAGATGGGCCTTTGCCCCTGTGGGTACTACTCTGCCCCTAACACCAAAACACTCTCAGCTGCTCCCATTCCAGTCTGCCCCAACAACAGCACACCTGGACTTACCGTGTGCTCCACTCCTTCTCAGAAGCCTGTTTCCCAGTTGCTTTAAACTGATGTATTTGTGAACTGCCATAGAAAGATGCTGCTATGCCCTCTTCTCAAGTCCCAGCACTGATGGATAGTGAGCTGAATTGGGAATTTAATTCATAAGTTCCACTTTTGCCACATTTTTGCCACATATTCCCACTACCAACTGGTTTTTGACCAGACCCATTCTCAGATGGCATAAACTGATTTAAAGGTATTGTGGACTTGCAACCACTGAGGCAGCAGTGCAGGGATGCTCTGCAGAGAAGCAGAGCTGCTCCCTCCAGGCTGCCCCGCTCCCCCAGGGCCATGCATCCCACCTGCCTCCCTGGGCCACCCTGCCACGTGCTGAGCCCTGAGCTGACAAGGAAAGAAAATCCCCAAGCACAGTAATGGGAGACTGCAACCTCCGTTGGGGAAATGCCACATGGGATCCTGCAGCTTCCGGCTGTGTGCATCGCTGTGCGTGTAGCTCCAGCAAGGGCAACAGCCTTGCGATGGAAACCACAGCGCCCACAACAGCGTGTTCATTATTCAATATTGGGAAGAGGTAATCACAGCTTGCTTAATAAAGCATAAAACCAAAACCACATACTATATTTTTAGCATAAATTGTTCTGACATTTGAATACAGTGAGAAAAATAGGTGCAGCTTTGTAGTGTTTGTTGTTTCTGTTTTTAATTTTCCTTTCTGGATGTGTGTTCTTAAAATACTTTGATTCGTAAAAATTTCTTTGCTTTCATTACGTAGACCCTGCTCAGATTTTTTTAAACTGTTCTGTTAATGATACAAATGAACAAAGGTTACCAAACTAGCGAGAGCCCAGAGCCCAGCAGGCGTTGTATCTCAGTCAGGCATGTCTTTGTTTCCTCTTTAAGAATTTGCAAACTGAATCTCCTTTATGCACATAGCAAATGGAAGGAGGTAAAATAATTTTTTTCATGTAAACCACAGAGGACCTTCTCTTGAAATTATCTGAACAAATAAACGAGTTTTACTGTTGCATTAGAATACTAAATTAAAAGTCTGTATAAAACTCCATTCCACAGAACATGACCTAATTTTAAGTATTTATTATAGATTTGAGATAAATTGCTAAAAGATCCAGATTGGTATTTTATGTGAACAGTCGTGACGTAAATTGAGCTGAAGGAAAGAATAAATTACACCCTGTAATTAGCATATTAAATTTGATAGTGTTAAAGATCTGCTGCAGTGGTTTGCAGACAGGAAAAAATGATTTCACATGCAGTCTGCTAAAAGTTACTGCTTTGGCACAACTAGTGCTCGCAGCATGCTGGGGTCTGCCACTTAATATCTGATGCACTGTATATATAACTGTATATACATATATATATATATAGTATGTAGGTTGCTTTGAAAACAATGCCTCCTATGAATTTCCATGGAAACTACACCAGATACAAGATTACAAAAAGCACAAAAACACTGTTTGTTAGTTACAAAACACTGTTTTTCAACACAGTCACATCCAGCATTGATTAGCAAGGCCTGTGTGTCTTGCTCATACAAATCTGTACCAGAGGAGGTGACTACTGTTGCTGTTACCACTGCTGAGATATAGCATTCACCACCTCCCTGTGCTCACATCCACTGTCTGTTCTCCATCAACATTCAGCCAGCATCAATAAATGGGTGCCATTTTTTCTACATGGGGAAATTCAATTCCCCCCCTTTGCTTCAAATGCACTTCCGTGTCACAAGCCATTCTGTCAGACTGCCCCCCTGCTGCCATCTGTCACACAGCAACAACATGTAAGGGATATCTGCAGGAAGTTTCAGCTTCTCTGCCATCCCACCAATCTCCATTTCTGCTGTTGTGAGCAAACATCATAAAGTAGAAAACAGTACTTTGAGAGCAGCCCTCACACTCACACAAAGGAGACATACATATACATGTGTATATACACACACATTGCATATATGATTCTGGGGATGTGAGGAAGATGTGCTGCACTGGCTACCATTTGCTGATTGCCTATGCCTGATGGCTCAGAGCAGAGCTATTTTTTAACCACAGAGCTGTCTGCAAGTGACCTTCCATGAGCCTCAGGAACCTCCTCTGTCTTGAATCAACACAGAAAGCTCAGTAGAGATCATGAGTCAGGATACAAATTCAGTCTGGAACCTTAAACATGTCTCCTGAATGATAAAAGTGGGGCAATGTTCATAATGAAATGCAAGACTAGACAACACTTAATGAAAAGTTAAAATTCTAAGAAACGCTGTTCTAGGAAATGTGTGTCAGCTGTAGCTCACACTGTGTCAGATTTGTCAGTGCACAGTAGTATTTTAAATTGGGTAATGATCATGATCACATATTTGGTGAGCAAAGGAATAAGACATCTGAGTAACAGGCAATTGAACCCTACGTGACCTAATTCTCAGAATGTCTTATCACAAACCACCACTTCTGCACAGTTTAACTTCCCTGTCTAGAGTAAATGTCTAGTGGAATTAGTGCTATCATAACTTTTCCAGTTACCTTCTAGAAAGGAGATGCTGTACTGCACACTTAAGTGTATTAACACACAAAATGATAGCTGTTCTAAAATTATATTAGGATCATTTTCGCAGATTACAAAGCATATCTACCTTACTAAATAGCATGTGATTTGTTCTGAGCTATGGAAAGGAAAAATATAGGTCACTTCTGGATACATGCTACTTAAACTAAAATATCAAATAATTTGTATTTTTGAAAGTACATAAAATCCTACCACCTGCTGTTTTACCAGCTGTAAATAAATTCCCCTACTGATAAAATACACTTCAAGGCTTCACAATACTTCAAGGCTGAAGACTGCAGTTCAAGAAAAATATTGTCTGAATTTGTCTCAGAATTTTCATGAAAGATCTCTTCTAAATCACTTTATTAACAACAATAAAAATAATCCGTATCACCTTCTTTGATAATACTTGACTGTCATTTTACTATGGCTGTTAAACTGCAGTAGTAAAATTTAGTTTATGTACACAAAACACAATGATATTTCATAAAAGTATGAAATGCATTAATTTAACTATGGTAATACTATGCAAATATGTAAAATACATTAAAAATTATCTGAAACACCTCAATTCTTTTCTCTGCATAACTTTCCTCCCCCTGGTGCTCTCTTCCATTATAATTATCTCAAGCAAATTGAGTCACAATTCTTTCTTGCATCCGAAGTGTATAATTTGGAACTTGTCACAGTGCTTTTTAGCACTTCATACACCTTCCTACCATCTTGTAATAGATACACTAATTAAGAGTAAATATTTTAACCTTATTTAAAAATGTAACTTTTGCATTATATTTTAACTCCCAGAGGAAGCTTTAGTGTTTCCACTGTCACTTACATTTATAATGTAATCAAGAATTATTAAGGTACAAGAGGATAGAACTAAAGGTAACGGGAGGACGTTTGGACTAGATGATCTTGTGGATTCTTTCCAACCTTGAGATTCTATGATGCTGTGATATTGCACTATCAGTCGCTTTAAACTCTCTGCTATTCACTTGGAACAATCTTCAGAAACACCGGAACAGCCACTAGCCCATGACGTGTAGTTTCACAAAAGCATTGAAGAACAAAACTTCTTTTAAGTAAAGGTTTTCTCTCAGAAGAGAAGTCTCGTGTCTCATTTCAGTTGGGAAGAGACGCATGGTCATCTACACTGAGTTATTTCTGTGGAGGCAATAAGCCTTCTTTTTCAGAACCAGGAGAGACTGAACCTTACCCGTGCTTAAAATAGCACTTTGGTTTATCTCAGAGAGCTGATGCTTTTACTTCTTTTCTTCGAACTTCAGCAGCATGCCTCTGGGCCGTTCGTGTCTGCTCTTTGCCGTACTTTAATTCGCATTTTCTGCTCAACTCCATCTTCACCAGGGGTTTGAATCTAAACTCCCATCAAGTGAATTTGCGTTTAAAAAAACTTCTCCACTTTAAAAAGCATTTAATATTTTCTCATATTTTTGAGCAAAATAGTCTTATAACCACAGTGATGTAAAACTGTGACTGTACTACACCACCCATATATCATTTCTCTGTCAAGCTGACATCTGTGCATATTTAATAGCTTCAATGTCATATCTCAGAAAACATACCAACAAGGAAATAGAGCTGTGGCAGCATCTCTGTTCCAATATGCACAAAAGCAAGACCCAGGAGGATGGAAGAAAGTTGGTTTATTTTGTGGTTTTGCACATCACAAGATAAATAGTTTCCAATTACTTTACTTCACTATTAAGGAAGACCTAACTGCATATGGCTTCAATTAAAACCCATATGTAAGCCAGACCTCTGTGATGGCTTGACCTCTTCCATATGTGCTATGCAGAATATGCTGACTGTGGATGCAGTGATAAATAAACAAGATCAAAAGATGACCCAGTAGATATTCCCTCCAAAGCATATTAGTCTGTGATCCGCTAACTTTTAAGCTGATCATCAACTCTTGCCTGCATTTGTGGTTACGAAGTTTCCATGTCACTACCAAAACATTAAATCTTTTTTTACGGATATCTGAACTACATCCTAATTATTTATTAAATTTTCTCTTGCAGATCCAGGGAACTCCACTGGCTGTATTTCATGGGCAGAATATCTCAAGCTCCTACCATCTCTTTGCACTACTCCCTAACCTTTATATTTTCTCTGCCCCTCTCAACAAAACCCAATGAAGCCACAGATGTGGAGCACACTGTTCAATAATCACAAACCCTTATTATATTTTACTAAAATTTTGAGACCAATTAATCTTTGTTATTTATTCATAATAATCATAATTTTGTGGAAGAACCAATTGTCCAATAATAAAAAGTCTTATTTTAACCTTTTTAAAGTATCTCTTGAAATGAATTATGAGTGCAAGATTACAGAGGATAAGAGATGCAGTATGTTGCAAAAAATCAGGATTTTGAACAGCAGTGAAACACTCGAAGTTCAAATAATAATTGATAGGATTCCTTTTTGGAAATACAATGTCATAACTGAGCGTTACACTCCTGCATCTCCTTCCCACTGAGAATTTCAGTGGTACATTGCTACTTGTGCAACATAACATGCACTGAATCAGTATGGCTTGCAAATCAGGATCCTAAAGAAGAAAATAAATTATTCCTTTCTGCAAGGGAAAAACAATTTTGCTATTGAGATACATAAGCAATAAATAAAGCTGATCCTTCCCTATGAAAAAAGCTACAATCTTAGAAAAAAGTACATCCATTTCTAAATTTCCCAATACTGGTTTTATACCACTGTTTTAAAGTCACGTAGTGTTATTATTTTTCATTACAAGAGTAAAAATTAACAGTGCTTGACATGGGCCGTTGCAAAGACAAGAGTTTCTTTGATGTTTAAAACTTCAAGTACTTCACTTTTAGGTTATTCATAAAAATATATATACATTTGCAGAACTTTTTTTTTTTCAGTTAAGGAGGAAAAGCTAATCTCTTCTTGCAATGGCTCGTTGTTCTCCCTTTATGCTCAAAAAAATTATCCTGGACCCCCTGAACTTAATGTACTTTCCTTCTACTATTTAATGTAATTACCTGGGTCTGAATTAGCTGGATCAAGTCAATGTACTGCAAATCCTAGCTTTAACGTTTTGACCACCAGCATAAGTTACTGCAATACATGAAAACTAGTACTTTCAATAATATAAGTTTAAGGTAGCAATTTCAACAGGCTAATAGATTTATTTATTAAAATGTTCAATGAAATAGTAGACAATTAATGTTATGCAGTAATTCACAAAATACATGCAGGTTTCTAACAGAAAGCATGAAGGTCCTCTATGCTAAAAGTCTTGATTTTAGAGAAACTGTCTATTTCTCTCAATACAACCTATTAAAAAGTATCATTTCTGTGTTTGCAATGAAGATTAGAAGAGAAGTGATGCTGTCATGAAGCACTACAGAGCTTATAGCTTTACTGAGTTTAACTCTGGCGCATAAGGATGCTGTTTCAGGGGATTTTCATGTCATCGCAACATGCTTAACAAGATCTGCACTTGTATACTTCACAAAATGAAGCATGAACTTTTGAAAATCTTGCAATGGGTATAGAACCATTTCTAGTGACTTTTATTGTAACAATGACTTGAAGTCATCAGTAAGCATTATTTAATATCTGTATATCTGTAAAGGTCTAATAAGTATGTATAACATAGCAGCCAACAGAGCATGAAACTCAAACAGCCCTTCTTTGACACTGCAGGTTTTCCCCCCTCTCATATGTGAGGAAATCAAACAAGAAAGATAAAGACTATCTGAAGCCACTGACATGAGCCTCATGTTTACAAGTCAGTGCACATATGGATATCTGAGCTCAGTAAATTAACATGGATATGCATCAACAAACAATAATTATGTTTTACAACAGCCCATAAAGAGCAGAAGAGTGATGGACTCCCACTGTCAAAGCTTCACTACATTCAACTACAGAAAAGTTTTCATTAGTCCAAAATTTATTGCACCCACCAAAAATAAACAAACCCTAAACACAGCCCACAGCCAAATCTCAAAACAAGGTATCTGGCTGATATTATAGTTACATATTTGGTCAGTGTTCCTGGACTGTCCAGAGTCAGCAGTATTTCCACAGCTCCAAAAAATCCAGAGGACTCACCTCAGCAAACTTCACCAAGACACTGTTGGCTAAGCTAAGGTGCTTTTCAGAAAATTTAGCAGTACTTACTTTTGCAATTTATACATGCTGTCTATAAAACTCAAAAAATGCCTAATCAATGCCCCCACATACACAAATGAAAGAAACAGCTGCTTGGTATTAAATACCACATAATAATGTTGTGAAAAATACATTTACCGAAAATACTATATTCTGCAATCTATGGCATTCTATATAAAAACAGGAACTCATAAAGATTAGGGGCTGTGATGGCTGATCAGTTTTGTGCATGTGGTTTTGTATGACAGGATTGTTGTTCATATCATAATACAATAACCGCCATCATGAAAGCCAGAGTGATCTGAAAAGGATAGCCTGACTCAGACAAACTCCCACACTTCAACCTGAATTAGAGTTTCATCCCTTCAACCTGGTCAAGCCTTGGCTCCTATTTACTCAGTCTCTACTTGCAAAAAAAAAAAAACCCACTTTCCTCAAAGCTCTGTGAAAATGTAAATGCACTCTTAGTCCTCCACAAACATCATGCAGAAATGGAAAAAGTGTAAAAATCTATTTTGAACTAATATTTGCAGTAGCAGTGTTGATAATCTCTTACAAGATATTTATTTATTTACTTATTTATTGTGGAAAGCTTTAATCATATACACTCTAATGACATTGTTAAAAGTACTGTAGAAATTCAGCAACGTGTTTTATCATGAAATGAGAAATGGCAAAGGACAAACTGTTCATTGCAGGGGAGTTGGATTAGATGACCTAATGAGGTTCAATAAGGCCAATTGTAGGGTGCTGCTCTTGGGTCGGGGCAATCCCAGGTATTTATACGAACCGGGGGAAGATCTCCTTGAGAGCAGACCTGCAGAGAAGGACTGGGGGGTCGTGGTAGACAAGAAGCTGGACATGAGCCAGCAGTGTGCGCTTGCAGCCTGGAAGGCCAACTGTGTGCTGGGCTGCATTAAAAAGGGGAGGCCAGCAGGGAGAGGGAGGTGATTGTCCCCATCTACTCGGCTCTTGTGAGGCCACATCTGCAATACTGCATCCAGGCCTGGGGCAGGAAGGACATGGAGCTCTTGGACACTGAAAATCATACTTAAAACTTCATTAGTTTTCTTCAGTGTCCTGATCCTGGTAGATTTTTAGAAAAACAATATTTGGTAACACACTTGAAGATTGGAAAAGAAATTACCGTAGAATCCATGAAATTGTCCAAACTGCTTGACTTAAAAGTCTAAAGAATGAAGCAACTAACTAGACTAAGCAAAAGATGATGCATCCTTTCTGTTGTGTGGAATAGTCAGCCAACACATGCAGTAGTATTAATTCAGTAGGTTGGCACAGCATAAGGGATACCACTGGGCTGCCAAAAGATGAACTTCTTTTCCAACTGAGATGCATGTGTATGTATAGACAAAATTAATGCATGTGTCAGTATCGTCTAAGGACACTAAGGAGAGAGAAGACCTCTTCATTTTTCTCTGCAGAATATCTCAAAAATAAGATAATTTATTTCTATCTATTTAAGCATCAATATATAAAATGAATAATTCACTCTGGAATAATTATATTAATCTTTGAACAGGGGAAGTGGAGGTTGAGGAAATAAGCATCTGACACATCCAATGACTTGTTAAAAATGCAACTTGATTACACATCAGGCAAAATAATGAAAAATTCTTCCCAGAGTGCTTCCAATACTGACAAAGCAAAAAAGAATCAGCAGAAAAGATGAAAAGCATCTAAATAGAGATCACTGTAGCTACAGCCACTGGAAAGTAGTATTACTTTAAGGAAAACTTGAGTGATTTTAGTACTGAAGAAACAACTTCATTGGTAGATACAGAGACAGCTGTGAAAGATTGGCTGTGTCGTTTCAGCATGGTGCACCTCCCAGTGAATGCCTGCAAACTGCTTTCAGCCTGGCCAAACTAAAATACCATAATTGTTGTAATTTTATCAGTGATGGGCCTGGTCATTTGTTCGGGAAAAAAAAATAACAATCATATTTGTTTGGTAGCTATGCCCCATACATGCATAGCTTAAACAATATTGTAAATATACTAGCAAATTAAACTTGTGCCAGATGTTACAGACATGTTGATGCACAGGTGAGTAATTTGCCTTCTAGCAGGAAAACTGCTGTTCTTGGACTGCTAGCCTTTGCAGTAAATGCAGGGAGAATTTTTGTAATCTTTATTTCTCCTTAAAAGATATCACAGCACATAATTTCACTAGCTGAATGCCTATGAACTAATTGTACCTTGAATTACTTTAGATGCAATCTATGTTTGAACATGCTTTTTGTCCTTTTCCATTCACTTTCCTTCCAGACATCAAAGTCCTAGTAGTATATTTATGTTTTAATTGTGGGGACCTTTACTACATACCGACTTCAATTGTCCTAATGAAATTAAATTTAAATACATAGATTTGAAAAACAAGCCACGTTGACCCCAAAATCACTTCTTTCTCCCCAATATATTTTACCATCTCTCAAATAATTATTTTCCCCAGGCTCTGCTACTACTTCAGTCAATCAATGCCTTCGTGCAATTAGTCCTTCAATACATTTCCTGATTAGCATTTCCACTTTAATAAAATTACAATACAAAGCCTAAATGGTCTGAGTGTTTTCATCCATAGATGTTATTTAGGTCATTTCAAATAAATAACTACAAAGCAGTTTCTGACCACAGTGGTAATAAAGGATTTTGATGCTTAAGATACATTTTTTTCACCACAGCTATCATTTCCAATTATCTTCATAATTAAAACAGTACTCAAAAAAAAAAAAAAAAAATCTTTCTAGAATGGTCAAAGAATTGAAACTGAAAGTATGGCTCACCTATGACTTTTACTTTCGTAGCACATAAATTCAGCCTCGAGCAACCCCAAGAAAGTGCCAGCTCTTTCTCCCCTATAGTGAAAGATACCCTCACCTTTTGCCCCTCAGTTCTACCTTTTCAAAAATCAGATTATTCTTGCATTTTAAAAATGTTATTTTTAAGATAAAAACATATATTTCTGTTATGCTTGGGTGTAACAAATACTTCCAGTATTCTCTTTTTAGATTTCTCATATCACCTTCTTTCATACTGCATATCATTTTCCAACAGAGAATCTTTTCTACATAGGACTCTCACAATTCATGCCTAATTAGATAATGCTCTGGACTGAGCTTTCCAAAGAAAAAACATTCACTGAGATTGTATATATTAGTAACATCTTTAATGATTTTATTCAGAAACAATATTGTCGTTCGAATCAATTAATCAAGATACAATATTAGATCATAATTCTATTCATTTGTGAAAAGTGGTACAAAATCATAAAGGGCAAACGTATAGCGGATTCCTCAACAAAGCCTTCCCTGCCTTCAATGGCTTGCATTTGAGTCTAATTAATAGCTTGTTCAGGACAGGGAAGAAAAACACAGAACTGTATCCTATTTTTAGTTTGCTTTTGCTCTTAGAAACCTGGGCATTTAGTTACGTATGTGCTGTGTGTTGCTTCAGATCACAGACAGAAGCAGGGGCACTGCTCTTTGATGCGTAACCCCCAACAAACAAGCATTGCCCACCCCTGCCAAAAGGCAGCGTGGGCTGATGGCCAGAGCCTAAGGGAGTGCATATGGGAAATAGGGCTTCGCAACGTGCACTTCTGGTGTGTTCCAAGAGCCTGAGAGGAGACAGTCAAATTTCCCCTGGTTTCCTGAAGCAATAATGTAACTGTTCTGCAGCTGAAATCATGGCCAATGTGCAGCTGAACTTCTGATGCATCGCTGAGCCTAAGCTTACCTGAGAGATTTCTACAGCACATTGGAAACACTTCTGCTTAAAGTCTTATATAACCCATCTTGCTACGATGGAGTGGAACATCCCATCCCACTAATGCTGCCTGTAAGAAATAGGTCACACAACTTGGACACTGCCAATTGCCAAATAGAAATCAATTTAGAATGTCATGTACAAAAAAAAAAATAAATCAATGCTCATTGACGTGGCCCAGCAAGCGGATGATACGCAGAGCACAAAGCAGGACTGATGGGCATTGATGCGAACAGGAGCACAGCTATCTGCGCTTGGGAGCGCGCGGTGCGGAGCACGGTGGATGCTCTGCTGGAAGCACAGGGTTTGTGAGTGCTGTGGGCAGAGGGAGCGAGCCCTGCTCTTGCCACCTCCTGAACATGGCGTGCTGGGCAGGGCTGCCTCAAGAGATGTTTCCTCTGCATTTTCTTCATAACAAGTTTTGAAAAAATATTTTTTAATGCGTCTATATGTATGAATCTAAACATACGCTTACTTGGTACTTTGTATATTCTGACAATATGTAAAAACACACACCCAGCTCATTAGTGTATTAACATCTCAGTGGTTGGGGTTGCACCAGGCTGCATTCCATTTACTTATGATAGAACTCAGAAAATTAGGAGTCTTTAAGACATTCTGATTCAAACAGTTTCTTGTATGAAGTTATTCTAGTTCCTGTTTAGTGACATGGGTAAGATACAGATCCCTCTTTTTTTATGTTTAGTTTTACCCCATTTTTTTTCTTAAGACTGGCTGGCCTACTAAATATCCATTACAGCGCCTATCTCCAATCCACAATTCTCACTGTTCACCTAAACAAGCAATAACAGATTAATGTTTCAAAACTTTGGGCACTACAGTAATATTTTAGAAGAGTATTTCAGTGTTAATAAAGGCAGCATCAGATCTCCTACCATTCAACCACTGCCATTATTTAAAATAATTTTTCAATTATGGTTTTCAGTTAAATAGACTTAAATTATTATAGGTTAAGAATAGATATATTACTTAATCTTGTAAAAGTTTTAATTGTGATCCTTGCATAGTAGGAAGCTGCAAAGGCTAAAGAATGCGTTGTACATAGCAGCAAGGCAGAAATGTCAGAAGCAAGAGAATACCCCCAAAAGCAGAGCCACAGGCAGCAAAGATTCATTCATCAGAAAACACATGGAATGGACTGGAAGATAAAAATTTAGACAACGAACAAAATGTATTTTTAAAGTAGGAGTTTTAGAAAGAGTAAGGATGGAAGGAAGGATAAGGGCTTAAAGGCAGGAGGCTAAATAACAGATACCAGGAGCTGGAAAATCCCAACCCTGCTTTAAAAGGAAAAATAACAGCGTCATGGGAAAGCACAGTAGGATGAGAGCTGCACTGCTGACCTGCAGTGGGGCCAGCATTTAGGAGGTAAGATTCTTTTATTAAAAAAAAAAGAAAAAAAGAGAGATTGAGAAAAAAAAGAAAAAGAAAAGAAAGCAGTGAGGGTCCTCCTAATAGGCACTCTTGAATGAAGTTTTCTTTTTCCAGAAGAAATTTCCTGGGTCTTTTATGTCTTACTGGTATCAGGCAACAGCACTGTATTGTTCTTTAAATAAAATAACACTAGGGGATATTTACGTTCCTTTTATCTGAAGGCAATTATTTAGTTGAAAAACATCTGAGTTTAATTCTAAAATGATTCCGAATCCATACAATTTAGCAGGTTATGCATTGCACACCAATTTACAGGTATGCCTGCATCAAGCTCAGAAGCGTGTTCCTACTTTTAACATAGTTTTATTTATTATTTTCACGTATTTTGACATAGAAATTGCTTAATTTGTAGAAGAAGATGTCAAGTTACATGAAGTATATTTTGTAATTAAGAGCACTTGCAATAAGCATGTGCACAATAAAAGGTACTTCATACTGTTTTTTTCTTCTGGAACATCAAGTGCATTTTGATGCAATTGTTTTCTCTTTTATTCCTTAGTGCAAGTTGCCTTGTTGGAGGCAATTTATGTTATCAGAATTCCACAAGATCAGTGACTTGATGAAAAAGTAGAACTCACGATAAAGAGGTAAAATTCTGGAACTGTCCCTTACGATTTACATACTTTTAGATTTTTAGATATATTTTCTACATTCTTTCATCTGTCTTCTTGAACAAAGCAAGCACATTTTTCTTTAGAATTAAGTTAATAGAATCCATTTGATTTTCTGTCAGGAATAATATAAAAGAAAAAAACAGTTTCTGATATAAAATATTTTGTTCAGAGGCTAAGAGAAATAATAACCTGTTATATGAAAAAAAAAAGAGTTTTATTCAAAATTTGGATGCTTGCAGGTTGCTAAGGAAGCTTTAAATCAACATAGATGCCTGTTCTTTGGATACAGTCAATTTTATCATCCTGATCTTGTCTTAAATCTCATTTTAAACAATCTTCCAGTCTAATAAACATTACCTTCTTGTTCCTGAGTACAATCTTTTTGAACGTTGGCATGGTTAAAACATTCAAGTGTACTTGGTTCAGTGCAGTGTGGCAAATGTCTGTGGAATGCAGGGGCATATGGTGTATAATTACAGAACCATATGGATGCCAGTAGTAATAGTCAACAGCATTTGAATACAGGACCTAATAAGTTGGAGGAAGAGCAATAATAGACCATCATACACAATCATAAAATCATAGAATCATATGGATACATATAGTTTCTTTATAGCTGAAAGAAGCCTGTCCTTTAATCTGGCAAAGCCAGTGTTTCTGTACAAGCACACAGCGAGAGAATGTAGTCTGCACTATTTTAATTTTGGCTTGGAAATTTCTAGACCCACATAACTAAGATGAGCGATGCAGAAAATTACTTACCAATGCACAAAGCAGATCAACTGCTTCCAGTATCAGTTCTTGGTGGCCAATGCGAGTAACTCCCAGTTCCTCAAGCTCTTGGTGAGTGATGTGTAGCAGCTGTTCACCATTGATCTTTTCTCTTTCAAAATTTTTTATGTATTGTTGGAGGCAATCATCAAGGCCTTTTAAAACAAAAAAGCCAACAATGCACATTCAGAAACAAACAATAATTCTACAATGGACAAGTACAGAAATGTCTGTAGAATACAATTACAAATCCTTCCTTAGATCTATAAAGGAAAATAAAAATAAACACAGCTTAACTTACGTAGTAGCACACTTCATAGCACTAAAAACCAAAATTTGTACTACTGACACTATTTTCAAAACCCTTAAGCATTTTAGCACGAATTTAAAGCCTTCATGTTACTTATTAGGGAGATAAGGGGAAGGATAAAGAAGCACACAGTGACATTGTGGAAAACTTTTTTCTTATGATGTTGTGGAGCCCTAAGTATATGTTTAGCTTATGACTAGGAGTAGATACTTCTTGGGATGCTTCTTGTATGACTCTTCATATGGTGCAGTTATCTCTGTAATAAGGAAGAGTTCTTTAAGCTTAGTAATCCATTGTTAAAAGACCCAGTTTGGGTGTTTTTTTTTCAAGTCTAACTATCCAACTTTCTGAACCACATAACATATATGTGTTATTTTTACAGCCGGCATCAGATACAGTTATGCAATTTCTGCCCATGCACACAGTATTACTCCATTTCATGCTGAAACTTGATATAGTAAGAATAACAGACTTGGTAGTTGTCAATCTGCTCTCTGAGACCAGAAAAGGGACCAATAAACAGCCTGAGTCCAAAAATCTTCCATTCCTCCAAATCTATTTCAGAGCCACACAAGTTAGAACAGTGTGACTTCCTACTATTGAAAGTTATACCAGGTTATGTAGAATTCCCTCAAGGATTCTATTTAGAAGTGTACATATCCATTTTCATTTTCCATCTCCAAGGAAATAAATAGGAGGCATTACTTTCAGAGCAGTCCTCGTACTATATTCACTGGAAACTTGCTATTCTCCTAGAAAATCTCTGGAGACTTACGAATCAGATGTAATTAGAATTTTTGGAGGCAGGTGGGTTTGGTAGGTGGGGTTTAATCTCTAGTATTTGTTCTCCAGTGAATTGGGTAAACTCAAAATCCACAAGACGTATGGATATCCAGGAACAAGTGCAGAGTTTTTACATAAAAAGTGCATTCATTCAGTATATTTTTTGTCAACTGTTTCGTGCTAAGAAATACAAGTGCTCAAATAGTAACAGAATGCAAATGCAATCAATCTGTGTTAAGAAATCAGAAAATATCAACAGAATGGGAAGTAACAGACAGATTAAGATATTCTCCACAAGGAGGAAAATCGTGTACAATGACACTAGTGAAGAGCAGAGAGAAGACTGCTAAGACATCTCCCTTTCTATTGCTTAATATTGGAAACATTGGAATAATGTTGAAAATAATGGGGTTCCAGTTAATTGTATCTATTATTAAAAGTAAAGCTGCCTGAGATTTTCCTAGTACTGCTGAGATTATTACCAAAATGTAAACAAGTAATTAAGTCTGTATCTCAGGTTCCCATCTACAAAAAGATCAGTTTTAGCTATGGAACCATCTTTGTGGAGACAGGGTATCTTGGCTAACAACCATAAAGAAACTCCCTGGAACTGGAAAATCATGATGAAACTGACTACACGTATTTAAGGACTGCTAGGTTCCACATGGGATCTTTGTCCAGTGGTCATGAGAAAGACCTACAACATTCAGCTCTCTTTTGAAAGGAAAAAGGAATGGATTTATCATAAGTCTATAACCAGCAGTCTGTTTTGTTTGTAACAAATGCCCAAGCCTTTCCTCTGCTCTGGAAGCATGTGCAAACAGGAGACCACTTCTCTGCATCTCTTCCTTGGTTTAAATGATTTAATGAATGGTTTTATGTAAGTAGGCTTCAGTCTGGATTGGTTGAAAACTGGTCACTGCAAGTTGTGCATGCATTATTTAACACTGGAAATTCAAAGCCACTACACATGTCTAAATAATTCTCAGAAATATTGAGTAAACCCCATGGCAAGTGTTCACCAGAAGCAAACATATTTCTATGAACAAACTTGCCAGAAAAAGTCACTGAAAGGACTATCAAAAATAAAACTATTTTGAGCAAAAGTGAAACAAATTAATTTAGGATGTCAGTATCATGGTTACAAATGAGCATTTGTTGTAGTCAGAAAGATCTAAAAGATACCAGAAGAATGTGACACCCTATGAAAAGTGTATAGCCAGATGAATTAAATGTCCCTTTATGCCAGAGACAATATATGACAGAACAGCAAAATATGAAATTTGTGTTATGCATTCCTCTCTGTAATAGCTCCCCAGGGCATCTTTGGAAGGCGTTAGCTTACTGGTGCAAACAGTATGCCAGTTGACAACAGAATACAGAAAGACATCATTAAAAATCCAGGCTGTCTCATAGCATGACAGCATCTAATAGAGACACACACACAAAGAAGTATCTGTCCATTGCTCTCTGTCTACCTAGGAACTAAGTATTGTATCCTATTACTCCTTTTCTTCTGATATAAAAAGTAAATGTGAGGTCTTACAAAGCAAGAGTTTAGCTGACAGTAGTTTCAGTCCTTATTCTCACACTTGTAATTATCTTGAGCAGGAAAATATCAAAGATGCAATTAGAAAGAGTATAAAATGAGATCACTTTGACTCACCAAAGCAAAACAGAATATTTACTTCCTCCAGCCACTTAGGCCTCATTAGTGCTCTTTCTGCAATTTTGTCAATATAATTTCTGTTTACAAATAAGACTTATATTAGTTGATGTTCATAGCTATGAAGCTGCTAGGCTGCATTAACCCTGTTCTGTATGTAAGCAAATAAAATTAAATCACTATTCCCAAGTTACACAGTATCAGTATCACTGTTTGCAGGAAGCAGGGAAGCTTGCATATTCTTACATTGCTGGGGGTAGAGTTTATACATAACCAATATAGCGTTCACAATACAATAAAATAATTCAAGGAAAATAGTTTACGCATGCATGTTTTAATGTAAAGTTGAGATTTAACATCCATGAAATGTGCTACTTTGTCTCTTTCTGTTTTTAGGTAAAAGACAACTTATTCCATTCACATGGACTAGGAAACTTTATCTCCAGATCCAAAGAATAGATGAAAACCAAGATTTTTGCTATCTGCACTGCAAAACACAATCTTGAAAATAAGGCAAGGAAGAGAGCCTTAATCAAGGCAACATAAAGAGAGAGAAGAGGGAAAAAGTCAGGAGAAAGGGCTGGAGAAAGAGAAGTCAGTTAGCTTCACAGGTTTTTTTCCTGATCTGCACAATTATTAAGAAAGGAATTGATAAAACAAAGCAAAGCAGTGTGTAATAAAAAAATTCTGCATTGACCTAGCTGAAATCAGATTTAGGTATTAACTCCAAGCCAATGTTACAAAAGAAATACTAGAAATACTACATGTTATGGGCAACAAGGCCCATGAGATTAAAAAGAATCTCTGCATTGATGTCACCAAATATTGAGTTTGTTTTACATTAAATCCATAAACACAGTTTGCGTGTTATGTAAAGATCTGTCCCCCTGGCACCAGGAATATTGAGGGAAAAATGTGTAAAAGAAAAGAACAAATTGTTGCCTTCTATACAAAAAGTCAAATTATGGAGACAGGGCAGCTCTCACAGGGGAGAAATGTGGTAAAAGTAACTCGGTCAAGTGTGATCCATCACAAAAGAAACATAATTCTTAAGGTAAAGGTGTGTGATTTTTATTTTTTCACAAATGTCTTCATACGTTACATTTGTTCTCCTTTTCTTTTCCATATATATTAGTGAATCTTTGCAACATACTGGAAGTTATGCTGTTTTTTTTTAAATCTATCCTAACAATCCTTAACCAAATGATGGCTTTCTTCAAACTACGTCATTATTCCCAGAGAAAAATACAAGGCAGCTGGCTGGCACAACAAAACCCTGTCTGTGCAATGGAGGGGTTACAGGGAAGACAGACAGCAAAGTTCCTTTCCAGTTCAGCTTGTCAGTACAGAACTGCTCTCTTGAGTTGAGTCTTCTGACAGCAGAGGGTACACAACACAATACTCTCTAGTATGAAAACACTAGGTTGCTCATTCTGGTTTTAGGTCTTTGAATGAAAGAGAAGGAAAACAGCTCAGTGACTGGTTTAGCACTGATGCAAGGAGGTTAGGTAGAGCAATTACAGTTAATTTTGCCAAGAAATTAGGAACAGTTTGAATAAGGATCTGAGAGAATATATAAAAGCATATAGCAGAAATCTGAAATCACATTTGCAGAGATGTTTCTATACAACAGCAGCTGTGAAGTACAGATGTTAATGGTTGTGGAATGAGGATATAAAGGACAAAACCTGGAAGTCAATGGTGTGATTTCAGTTTTTTCAGAAGGATTACAGCCTGGTTTGGCTTCAATGTGGAAAGAACAAATTAATATTCCTATGAATGTATCTCAATAGGCTAAAATAAAAGCTAAACAGCAATCACATCTGACAGTCATGACAGAACAGTGACTTGTTGAAAAAAAAAAAAAAAAAAAACAATCAGCAAATCCAAGCTATGTAAGCAGATTCCATGCAAAAATACTGACTGTTGTACTAGATACTAGGAGAAATCCATTAAAGCTTCTCCAGTCCAGGTAAATGCTGATTTGGGAAGGCAGGCACCTTCTGAAGCATGGCCAGCCTGCAGCAGCACATCTCAAAGCAGCAACAGAGCTGGGAGCCACCAGGGCCACATCATAATTCAAAAGAAAACTGACTGTAGTGGAGCTGTCTCTGGGCGACAAGGGGAAGAGAAGGACAAACACTGCAAAGAAAGGAGCATAAAAGGCAGAAGACCAGAAACAGTGTCTGCTTTGAGAAAAAGCATAGAGAGAGAGACTGCTGAAGCAAGTTTAAAGCCATAGGGAGAAAAAAATCCACATCCTTTCATTCCAGCTGCTTATGCAAGTGACCTCGTGTGTTCCAAACAACCAGGACCTCACCAAAGATGCCCCACCTGGCTCCATTAAAGATTTCTCTTTCAAGGCAAAATTACTTGCAAGTCCGGAATATTAACTATTCACTGTTAGCAAGAAAGGAACGACTCATTTCTGTGCTGAAAGCTACCTGTTAATTACCCCTACCCCTGTTAATTACATGGGAAGGAATCATCAACCTCTGCTCCCATCACAAGCTTTAGTTTTACACACGCAGATCTGCCAGTGCCTACGTGCTTCTAACAGCTGAGCAACAGTAGTTGCAGGAAGAAAAAAGGATTTTGGAATCAATTGGTATTTTCTACATAAAGCAAGTTTTAGCAGCTAACTAGACAGTTCTGGAAGGCAATGACTGGTTGGTGAATGGAGAATGTAGGTGGGGAACACAAGCATTTTGCTAAATGAAATTATATTGAATACATGCATCAATTCATGGGTTATTTTGATTTAAAACTCCTGTGATTTATTACATTGGCTTTGGCAGAGTGGATCTTTTCCAATCCTTATATAACTTCTAACAATGAAGATCATCAGGTGGGTATTTTTTATCAGTGACATTAGAAGCTTTGTAAGAATTATTCAGTCCAAATAAAGGAAGGGCATAATCCTCAGGACCATGTTCACACTAAGCTCCTGCTCAAGCACCAGCTGCTCATTCTTAAGCCCTGTCAGGAAGAAGCCATTGCTTAGAGTGCCTGGGAGAAGGATCCTCGTGTCCCCCCAGATCAGAGAGACATGGAACACATTTGAAAATACCCTAAAAAACCCACCAACCTTGGAATATTTTCAACCTACACTTAAAAGTCTATCTAAAAACTAGAGGATCTCATGCATTTCACATCTTTAAAAGCCTACTTGTAACATGCCTGACCTATAACATCATAAAATTGTAGACAGAAACTACGTTAAAAATTACAATACACAGCATGAATGCTCAAACAGGCATAAAAGCAAATTAAGAGTCTTCTTTGAAAAATATTCAGTTCTGGTATTATATGACCTTTAAGTGCTTGACTGTGCAAATATAATATGTTTAAATGTTGGTTCCTGGGTAACTTTCCCATGTCATTACAATAACATTCACAGAGATACAGATGGATGTTTCAAATGCAAATAGAGGCAGAGCTCCACTACTTGAATTCCACAACCGAGAATCACAGTGGGATGAGCTCTCTGAGTGGCTGCTCCCCACACACTGACTAACCCAAAACACCAACTTCACTGCAGCTTCGAGTGGCCCAACCTTGGCTGGATCCAACTCCTCTGCTTTCTCAGCTTCCTGCACCTCACTGGGCTCACTCTTCAGCCACATCCCCTGTGATCTCCTTGCAGGTTCCATAATCTCAGATTCTCCCATTCTCCTAATGATTTGCAGAAAATTGTAACTTTTTTTTTAAAGCATGGCCAAAGCAACAGGCTTTCCCGTGATCGCACAATGTCTATAATTACAAGCTCTTTTTGGCAGCAGTTTTCCAAGAGAACTGTAATATCAAGACAAAAGCAGCACTGAAATATTAATATTTTAAGAGTTCAGAGCACCTGGAAAGAGAGTTTTATGAGCAGACGTGTCAGGCAATATTAATAACAAATGAGCAAACTGCTCCACTTTCAAAATTTGATTTAACGTTATGCCATCACCCTTAAATTGACATTTGGATATATGAAGTAAGTGACTTAATATAGTTCTGCCTTCATTACCTGTAAGTGAATAATAGTGAGTGAAGACATTCCCCACAAAGTGACAGGCACTGCTGAGCCGTGGCACCACCGCAGGAGGAACAAGCTGCGCTTTCAGAAAGCTTGCTGGAACCACACCTGACCTTGAGGATGTTTCTGGAGGATAAGTGTCACTCTCAGAGAGCACATCACATTTTCAAACCAAGACCACACTCCTGCACAGCAGTCTTAAACTTGAGAAATGTCACTTACACTGTTACTGACGAACTTGCCATAAAAGTGATAAAATACCCAAGCAGTTCTGTTAGCTCTCTGTGCTAATAAAAGTTTGTTTTTCCCCAGTCCTATTAATTTTCTCCTTGATACAAATACTACAGCAGCCTCCGGTCATTTGGAAGCAGCGTGGCTGAGAAGGATCTGGAAGTGCCAGCAGGTCCAACAGCCAGCATGTCCACACCTCTCATTTGTTGGATTATATGCTTCCACATTGTGGTATGACTAAGCTGAGATACTTGGACACTGGATCTGTTTCATTACATTTATTTTAAAGAGAAACTCTTTGGCCAAATGCTAGGCAAGTCGTTCTATCTATTTCCTGTGCTGAACTCACGTCCCACACTGCTTTGCTTTTTAGAGACAAAGTTTGATGAGAATCCCTCCTGGCAGACACAGCAGTGCCAGCTGTGAGCTGGGCCACTTGTCCTGCTCCTCGCGCCTCTGTGCAGAGCCACACCGCAATCTGGGCCACAAACTGCTCCTGTAGCTCTGCTCCTTGCTTACCAGCTATGGAACTGACACAGAGGAGGTGGTGAACATCATCTGGTGACAGAGCAGCTGCTTCAGTTGGCACCACTGCCAAGCGTGCTTTTCAAAAGCTGTGCCATAAGAGAACTGCACATGGGAATTCTTTCCTTCATTTACATTTCCATTTGATGAGATGGCAAACTTAAGATCACCATTCCTGCCATTGTTCCAGACATATTTACAGCTATCTTGGAACTATTAAAAAATCTTTATTTCATATAGTTGCTTATTTACATAGTTCTTAAACTCAAAAGGCTATACGTAGATAAGGTAGACATTTAAAGTTAGGTGCAATGGCTCCTACTCTAAATGCATCTCTGATTAATTTGCAATAGCATTCTACATTAAATTCAGCTCACATTCATAGTCAGAAATATCCAGGCACAATGTCACAGATGCTTCAGAACAAAGGTTTCCCAGCCAAAATGCACATAAAGGAACAGAAAATTTCTGAGGCATATGTACTCCTGCAAAACACTATCAAGAAAACAAAGCAAACTTATAACAGGATAGCCAAAAGCCCCAAATCCCATTTTGTCAGCAAATGCTAACACTTGCAAACCTGAGAGGCGATAAAAGAGCTGACAGAAGACTAAAAATTGCTACAGATATTTCAGTGCCAAAATATATTAATTCTTGTTTTGACTTCACTGACATGTTTTACTAAAAATCCTAGATATCAAAAGAAAGGCAAATCCAATGCATGCATTTACAGCAAAAAGCACAAAGAAATAAGGTTTCTGCTCAATACAATTTCTTCACAAGTCTAGGGCCCAACACACAATAGTTTAAACAGCTGCAGGACACAAATCCTAGAAGCAGAACCTGGGCTTGGCAATTCCTTACTAAGTTCTTCATGTAGTTGCCAAAAGTCTTGGGGAAGCTGCCTGCGATTGTTGCAGGAGTCAAAGAAAAAAACAGTATTCATGCTTTCTTCAGAGCTGATCAGCAGCTTTGTTGATAGCATCTGTTGGTCACCACTTAGCAAAGCAAAGTTGTGGATGAGGTGGGCCTGGGTTCACACACACCTCCTGCTCCTGTTGTTGTGGGGAACTCGGACTCCCAGCCCCTCAGCTCTCCATCATGTCCTGTTAGCAGCACAAATCTGGAGGATCTTAAATTAAGCTCTTAAGCAGTTTGGAGGAATTAGTTCTAGCAATCACTGATTAGCTCAGCTAGAAGTCAAGTGATTGTCAGGAGCTGTCAATTAATTGTCAGGAAATTCCCAAACTAGGCAATGTTATTCTTTTGTTACAGCCAGTGTGAAACTAGCAAAAAACTAATAAAATGGAAAGAAGTAAAACAAGAAAAAAAGTCTAAAATCCCACTGAAGGAAAGTGTTTTTCTTTCCTTATATTTACTCATTTTTATTCCACTTATTTATATGGCAATGTCAGAAAAAAAAATTATGGTTGATTTTGAACAGGATGAGGGCTAGAAATTTCTATTTGCTACCATTTTTCAAGCAGGAGAAGATTAAGGCAGATTAAGTCTCTGGCTTCAACTACACGACAAAAAGCATTGCTGCATTTTAAATCACTACTATTTTGTGTTTGAAATCTGAATTGTAAATGCTATGCTATTTGATCTGGCCATAGCTTGTTCCAGATTAAATCCTATGTACCAACAAGAAACTGGCAAGAAATATATCATTTCTAAAAATAAATATATGGCCAAAAGTCTGTGAACAAAATGATTACAAACCAACCTACAAGAAAATTCTCATCTGCCCAGTGAAATAAAAGTTTCTGGTAATTTAGTATTAAAAAAACATAAAGCCAAGTGATTACAAATACAAAACACTTCAAACACACACACAGATGCTTGAGCCACTACTTTTTCAGATGCTTGGGACACTTACATGGCAGCATGCAGAAATGGGACACAGGACAGGACTAGAAACTGAAATTTAAATCCAACTAGGAAGGATCAGACTGGAAGTACTGCAACATTTCCATCTAGAGCTAAAAGCTGCTGCAGCTCGAGGTCCTGCTGGTGCTAACAAAAAAAAAGAACACAGAAAACTGAACACTGATTTGAGACCATTTCCAGTTATTTTCCCATTCTTTGTGAGAAAACAGTTATAACTGTTTACTTAAACTATCAGGCATGGGGTAACAGATACGTGATGGTAAAAGGTAGGTAGCGGCAATGTCAGTAGCAAGCTTGTCCACAGAACCTCTAAGCAACTGCTGGTGAAAGGGCAAATGTTTAACTTAGTAAGAATACTAAGCTAACAAGGGGAAGCAAGTTGCACTAACTGAGCAGGATTCATTTATTCTTTTGTCAGCAGAAGTAGTCTGATACACAGTAACATTTCTGGGGACATTCCTCATGGCTTCTTAGGGAGCAGGCTGCCTCACTACACTTCAGGCATTTCCCAGTGAAATCCTTGAAAAAGCCTTCTGGGGTTCACAGCGTTATTTTTCACCTATGCCAGAGGAGTAAACACAGAGAGACAGGAGAGGATTAAAGGTGCTCGAAGGAGGCTGGGCAGCTCCTGAAGTCCCAGTCAGGAAGCAGCCCGCTCCTGTAGCAGGCTGATGCAGGCAGGATGCTCACAGCTGGGTGTGCTGCTGCCTCTCGGAAGGGTCTCTGAGCACAGCCCTGAGCCACGCAGATGGGAGGCTGTGGCAGGACCAAATCGCATGAAGATTAATGCGGGAACAATAAGAGAGAGTGTAGAAATAAATGGAAGAATTATGGGTTTCTGCATTAAATAACTGTGACAAGAAAAGAGCAGGGAAGCCAGCCAGAGATGGTACTGAAAGGCCAGAGGTGAACAAAATGCGACTTTCATATTTATGAAATGTTTTTGTAAGTTATGTAAATAGCTTTTTCTAAACTATCATTTTTTCTGACCTTCTAGGTATGCTAACTTCATTTCACAGGCCATACCTAATCGCTGTGCCACCTGTCACTGCAATCACTTCTTCCTGTGCTGCCACTCAGTAACTCACAGGTACACCTGGCTGCCGCAGCTCCGTGCTACATTCAGTCTTTGTTTCTCTCTCTTCTTTTGCAAAAAATATTACTTCATGTCTGCTTTCCTACTGAGCCACTTTGCTATTCGCTGCCTCTCAGCATCTCTCATTTTTCAAATATCTGATGTGTCAACTGTACTTCTAAAGATTATCTATTTCTTTTCAGATATAAAAAGGTGCACTGAAGGTGCACTTCCATAATGGACATAAGCCAATTTCAAACCATGCTGCTGCTGAAAGAGGGAACAACTTTTCCTCCCATCTCCTCTCCTGTACTGGCACTGGTAATTTTATGGCTGTACAGCGAACCAGATCTGCCAGCTTCAGCAAGTGGGAGGTGAAGTGCACAGAAGGTGAAGGGAAACTCAGCTGCTCAACCTTTTCTTTTTACTTTCTTTTGTCAACATGTTAAAGAACTTTGGTTCTTTAGCAGCTAAAGCAGCTAAAGCATTTTTCTGCTCTTTGCCTCTCACACTCACTACCTCCAAATGTCTTTGTGGCGGCATGTTGGGCTGGACCGGGGAGCTGAGTCACCCGAACAATAGCTCAGGAAAAATACAAGAAAAGGGTTTTGTTCAGCAGCTGAATATGCTCCAATGCAGTTTACGGTACAGACACCAACCAGAGCAGCATTAGCAGCAGGCAGGGCAAGGAAGAATTACAGGGCACAAACTGCATGCAGGTAGAAAAGAGTGGCTACAACACCAAGCACAAAGCAGGACACAGAGAGGGTGAGGACTGGCTGCTCCCTGCTCCTTTGCAAGCACAGATGCTTCTGAAGTACAAAATTCCTACCAGTTATGTCAGATTTTTTAAAAAATGTGTTGGTAGTACAGAGGGCAACAAATCAGTCCCTTTGCAAGAGACAGAGATGGCCTGAGTCCCAGCTAGCCCTGATGGGACAGTGCTCCCCTGTGTACAAATGTGGTCAGGGAAAGAGGAAGAAACTGATGGCTGGGTTAATAATAACAAAACTGCAGGAGGGAAGTTGATTTTGGTATGTTGCCCTAAGGAATCATCAATTAAATCCTTGACAATTACAGAAAATCTTACGATGCATCTTATGTTTAATTTCATAACTGAAAAAGCAGTTATACTACATAACTTGACAAATTAAGCACAATTTGTTTAAAATATAAATCTAATTAACTGGACAGCTTTTTTGACAGACCTTTGCAGTCTGTGGAAATCACAGTACTAAATTTTTATATGAGGCCCCCCACATCACTGGGCATACACAGCTATTTGAAAAATGCATTTTTTTATGCAATAGACCTTGGAGGGCCTATTCTTGTTACCAGTCATTATTTAATATAAGAAGCACTTTGGTGATTATTTGTGCAGGTCTGGCCTCAATCCAAGTAGGAACTTAAGTGCCTGCCTCACTTCCATATATATTGCTAATCCTCCCATTGATTTGCACAGGAATATTCACATGATTCTAATTAAACTTAAGTGCATTGCTGGAGCAGAGCCTGAGAGCACTGAATGCTGCATGATTGAGCCCACAACGGCCAAAGGTTTGTGGATCATCTCATTCAATTTCATGGATCGAAATTCATGTCTCTGTGCAAGGGCATCACACAGAAGAATTATACCTCACTGAAGTCCTCCTCCATTTTGAAAAATCCTCTGCAGGAATTAACTTTTCCCATGATACTTGCTGGTATATGCATGTGCTAATTTCCTCAATAAAGACAGTCTTTGGTAGCACAATTACATTTCCCAGTGCTTACAATTGCAGCACTTTCAGTGCCTTCTCCACTCCAGAATAGTCAGTGACATGACCTGAACAAAGCCTGCTTGTAGAGAGATTGCATTCCTTGAAGCATGGAGTGCTTGGTGTCTTTAGGAAAAGAAATAAGCACTAAACAAATTTTTTCATTTGTTCTCATCACCTATAGTCTACCTTTGTTATAACCTTTATAATCTCATGAGAATTTATTATACAGCCTTGTACAATTACGTGGAAGTGCTGGTTTAATCAAGAAAATGCTATATAATCTTTGGGAGATCTGAAGTTACTGCTTCTCAGTCAACTAAGAAAGTCAGTAGACAGCAAAAATGAGAATACTGCTCATGTTCAGCAGAGAGGAGGTACTGATCTCAAGGAGATGAGAAAAAAATTCCTCCAGGCAACATGTGGAGACTGAGTCAGTCCAGAGGAACTCCTGCCAGTGAGGAGCCAAAAGGTGCAGAAATGGCTTGTTTGGCACTTTTCAAAGCTCTACCAAAGGACATGAGAGTGAGATACAGAACTTTAAGAAATTTGCATTTTCTCCAGACAAGTCTCTTCCCAAGGTCAAGATGGTACACATACAGCTGCACTGAAACCAAAGAGACACCACTGTATACATTGAAAAATACAAAGGTCAGAGTGAAGCTTTCTTCTCAAGGACTGAAGGAAAAATGCTTGGAGGGCAGAGTACTTACTGATCTTACTTAAATGGATGTTCTCTTCTATTTTATGATTAAGCACAATTACACTTTCCAAAAGGTGGTGATCAGCTGTACCCAGCTCTCCTAGATACGGGACCAGTGGTATTGCCACCAAAAATACTCACACACAGCATCTTTAACACTAGCTTTATGGCAGCAGTAAATTTCATCTCCTCAAAGTTACATGAGATGCAAAGTAAATGAGATACAGACTAGGTGAAGACTGAACATACCCCAGGAATACAGCTAGCAAAACCAAGAAAAACCAGCTCCATTTCTGGTTGCCTGTGACAGAGGCATCCAAATTATCTGAAGTGTGACCTCTCATGCTACTTGCTCAGATAAAGGCAGGATATATGTTCAGCATGCAAGCATCCCACAACACTGCTACACATTCAGTGGCTTCTTTCAGTCCAGTATGCCCAGTGAAGTGGTCAACCACACATCTGACACAATCATAGAATCCTTTGAGTTGAAAGGTACCCATAAATTACATCTAATCCAACTCTGCAGTGAACAGGAGCATCTACACTGTATCAGGCACATTGAGCCAGGTCCACCCTGACCTTGAGTGTCTCCATGGATGGGGCATTTACCACCTCTCTGGACAACCTGTGCCAGTGCCTCACCACCCTGATGGGGAAAAATGTTATATTAAATATAAATCTCTCCCTTCTTTTAGCTTGAGACTATTTCTCCTTGTCTTATCACAACAGATCCTGCTAAAGAGCTGTTTCCTTCTTTCTTATAGTCTCTTTTTAGATACTGACCTCCAATCCATACTATCTAATATTGCAGCCCATTGGAGGGAAAAGAGCCTTAAACTTGTCCCCTTTCCAGCTACAAATCCTTGATAAAATTCTTAATTTTGTTGAACTGCTCATCTGAGTATTATTCCTACATCACAAGTACTAGTCAAACAACTTATTACACCCTTTATTTTTGTTTTAATAAGTAGACTGAAAACAACAGCAGTGAATTTATTTTGCATATTGGGACATTTTCATGTTTTGCTCTGAAACAGGTTGTTGTACTTGCTACTACAGACTTGGCACTTTGGCTATATTTTGGACATACTGCGAACACATTTTGATTTAATTCTGGCAGGCTCCCAGTTAAGCTGAATTACAGGGAATGCCAACACATTACAATTTCTTTCAGTAAACAAGCCAGTTTCTTAGGCAAGCGGCCATATGCCATGTTCTTGCACTATTCATTTTTTAACCCAAAGAGCTGAATTTAGCCATTGCTTATAAAGGAAAAGAGAGAATAGATGGAACTTCTCTCATACTTGAGGAAGATGAATTTGTCTTAGTGTCAGAAAGGCTTTGTGTGAAATCAGCCTGTACAGCTATGCCAAATGGGGAAAGGGAATTCCACTCCTAAAGAATAAAAGCAGAGATGAGAGCAGGGAGGTGCTGCCTTCTGCTCCCTGAGTTTGCTTGAGATAGGGAGATTCAATGCTGGCTTCTGTGCCCAGATGAATGTTCCAAAGCAACTCTAAATGACCAATTTCTATTGCACAGAAAGACCCAAACATACCTTGAGAGGTTTTCCAGAATGACAAACAATTCTGTTCACGAGTATGTAAATTTATTTTAAAGAGAATCTTAAAATTTAATTAAAAAAACACAGGAAGATGAACCAAGATGGGCATGGCAAGCCAGAATTCAGAGCTCACCCATTATTAATGTTCTCATCTCTGTCATGGATTTATGATTTTGGGCTGTCGGTGTTCCACATCACAACATCATGTAGTGCACTGGGAGTTAAAGAGTCAATGCTGCAGTTCCAGGCACCTGTCCCAGAAGAGAAGAACTGCACACCCCAGAGGGCTTTGTGTTCAGAGTGGAGATAGATAAAGCCCCTGGCAAGGTGACAGGACCAAGCTCTCCTCCCTTCTGCTTGTCTCAAGTGCACATCTCACCTCAGCATTAAAGTAAGGCCATTGGCTTTTGGGTACTCTCATTATATTTGATTTATTAGCTCCAATTCTAATTGTATTGTGTTATATTGTATTATAGTGTGTTATCTTGCATTCCGATATCTTATTTAGTAAATTACTTTGTTTCTCCTCAGATCATTGCTGCTGTTATTTTTGAGGCCCATCTCTCTTTGCCTTGATTTTCCCCTTTCCAGAGGTGTGGACCCACAGACCCACTCTGCCCCACTAGTCACCAAGCTGGGCCGAATCAGCCCATTAACCACTGACAACCTCTCGTGCTGAAGCTTACAGTGAACTCCCAGCAACCTAAATAGGTAGCTTCTTGAAAAACTGTTTCTATTCAAAGTCTATTATTAATCAGAGTATTCGCAAAATTTCATAATTTCTGGAAGATAGTTCTGACAAAACTCTTCTGATAAGTCAGTGACAGGCAGAAGCACTGATAGTGGATAGGTCTTTTGCTAATCTTTTAAAACCCAGCAGAAATGACAGCTCTCTCCTTTGAAGCCTGTCCAACAGACAAAAAGAAAAAGGAGAGTTCAATTTATCTCAAAGAGAACAAAAACAAAAACATGAACAGGTTTCTGAACTGGAAGTCAATTCCACACTCACAGCGCTTTCCTCTGCAGTTTCTTCCCACATGTTGCTCCCCTCTCCTGCATCTGCACACACAATTATGAAGCTGTGCAAGTGGGTTCTAACAGCTGGTGGATATATTTTATGAACCCTCTTATAGGGCAGCACACTGCCAGGATAATGACAAGACCACTGCTATCTGTGACAGCACAGTGTCAGATCAGCTTCAGCTGGTGGGGAACCTGCACCAGCAAGGTGTGCAGCCTTCTTTCCAGAGATACTCCAGGGTCCCTTCTGGCTTCTTAGCATACAAACTCTCAAAAAGCACAGATGTATGAAATTAAAATGTGTTACAATACATATGTGTATTAATGACAATAATGCGTTATTTTTATGCAGCAAAGCTTATGTTAGCAAAACTCACAGCTCATTATAAATCCCTATTTCACAGGTTAAAAAACTGAACCAAACAGACGTAAAGCAATTTTCATGAAATCACACTGAAGAGCAGTGGGAGAGCTAGAAATAGGCACTGTGCCTCTTCACAGTTCTCATGCAAGGGCCTAATTAAGAGGGAAAAATTAGAATCTTCTCTAACCAGAAGATAAATGAAGCACCTATTGTCTCAGAAAGCAAAGAAAATTTGTAACATACACTTTTCCTTCTTTTTTTTTTTCTTAAGATTTGCAAAAATCTGCAATGAGCAGTGCTCAAGCTGCATTTTCCTCTAACGCATTTCAGGTCACGAGTGTTGATAATCAAAATAAATCCAAGTGTTATAAATGAGGCATGGAAAATTACATCCACTTGGTCTACCACATCTTTATCACATTTCTCATGCCAGAAAATTCAAGTAGGCATTATGTATTCACACATTCTGTCGCTTGCTCTTTAACTTTACTTGTTTTCCCACATATCTCTTGTTCATTTTGCAAATGTTCTAACAGCCCTTTCTTATTTTAGTTATCTGCACTCCCATTTGTTTTTCTCAGTACTTCTTTTAGACTCCCCTTCTCCTGTTTATTTTATTCTCATCCTGTAGGGTCAGCTCTGGCTCTTGTTTCTACCACCGTTCCTAGTAATGTGCAGCTGAGTGGCTGCTGAGAGCATGGTAATGATGCAAGCATCTTACATTTTGCCATCCAATGCTTTTTGCAGTCCACCTATTCCCTTCTAAGCAACTTTAATTCCACTCTGCAAATTTCCAGCATTCCTCTTCTCTCTCCCCAAAAATCAGCATGCTTGGTCAAAATTCATCCCCATCAAAAGATTTATTAACAAATTGCTAAAACTTAATTAACAAATTCCATTCCACGTTTATTCTATATTTAATTGTACTGAGCATAACATTTTCTCAATCCTTGATATTAGACTGTTTTAACCCAAAACTCTTCTGCCACCAGTTCTCTCACTGCAGTAAATCTGCAGGACTCTTTATCCCTTCATGGTTTCAATCTGATCACTAAACGGGTCAAAAGAAGAGTCAGCTTCCAACTGCAGCAAAAAAATCTTTGAGAAATTACAGAAGAAAGCACAATTGTCTCAAGTAAATCTCTCTCAAAATATCTCAAGAAGTCAATGTGGACTGCATTATGAGCAATCTCTAGTTCTATTCTGTTTCAGTAATCAAAATGGATATGAGCTTTTGCTTCAGTAATAGTTCCTTCTGAAACATGCATCTTTATAAGTGAGGGTTTTTTGAAGATATTTTTTCATTCTCCAAATTGCTATATTCATCTCTAGTGCTAACTAGATCTCTCTGGAGGAGAAAGCCCAAATGTAATTGTTGAAGTGCATCATGCCTCACCTGGAGGAACACTCACTCCATGTTCATCTGTCAGGAAAAGTTATAAGATTTTACCCTGTTCACCTCTCAGACATCAAACAGCAAAAACGTGAGCAAGGAATGCTTAAATATTTTAATCCATCTGTATTTGTGTGCTGCAGGGTTTTCTGCTATACCTTCAACTTATGGGAGTAAATGGTTATAAGCTCCCTCAAATTTACCTGCATCTCCCAGTTTCAGCTTGTAGAGCCTAGCTGGCACTCACTCATTCTCCTTTAATTACTGTGTCCTTTTTGATCTTAAGCACTCTTCTTCCCCTCTACAGCAAAACACCAAGTCTCCCTGGGAATCCACCTCCAAACTATTTATAGCTCCTGCACCGTGTTACCTTCCAAGTCTCATGGCACACATTTCCCTTCTGCCTTTTTAAAACCAGCTTCTTTCAAACTTCATCAAAACTGCTCGCTTCCATTTTCCTAGCCATAGCAGTCAGTGTGCTCATGAAGCAGATTAACAATGAACTTAAAAGGCTGTGTCAATAAAGGCTGAAATATTGTCTGAAAAGAACGGTATGACTGAGTAGAAATTGAATGAAATACAGTGATATAAAAGGTCGTGCAGTCTGGGAACTGTTAACAGATTACTGCTACTGTGTGGAAAGTCATCAATTAGAGAAAAAAGAAAAAGTAGGACAGGGAAGAACCTGAGTGACTGAGAGGTGACTTCCACACTGCAAAATGCTGGGGCTACAAGGAAGGGAAATATAAATCACAAGTGAAGTGGAAGATATATTTTCAGTATTTTTACTTATTCACACTGAGCTTTCTCAAAGTTGCTGTGATAATTTCTCCATTTCAATTGTAAATACGTCAGTTTCCTTCAGGACAAGTTTTATTGCTGCTAAGCAGTGTCACAAAAGTGTCACAAAAAGTAACTTGCAATCCACTCCACAAGCTCACTTTCTTCATTATTTTATATTTTTCTCTTTATTTTGGAAGCCTTGAATGCCACACTGGATTTTCTTGAAACTCAGAGCTTACAAGCCCACGTGTTCAAATTGTGTTAATTGTCCTAGCACTACTTTCCCTCACCGATATCAGCATGTGGAGTGGCCAAACCAGAGGCAGAACTGCATCGTGCTCTCCCATCTATTGACAGAACAGAATGCTGCAAAATCACATTGCTTCATTTTCCTGGAATGTTGCAAAATCACTTTCTCTTTGAGAAACAAGATTTTTCAATTCAAAACCAAACCAACGGAAAAACTTTATCACAGCACCACTCAGAGAAATTACCCTCACTGCTTCTGGGTGATTTTCCCATTGCATCCCGCTGTTGGCATTTTGCGCTCTCTCGTTTTCTAGGGAGGTCTTCACAAAATTTACATGACTGTATTGAGGATGCTGTCATTTTCTGCTCAATTCACTGCAATTCTGATTTTTGTTCACAGTTGAGCAGAAAGTGTTATTTTTTACCTTCAAGAAGCTTCTTCCAGAAGAAAAAGAAAAAGAAGATGAAATAAGCACTGAAGATGTGATGACAGAATGTGTTTCTGATCAACAGGTTTTTCCTTATGACAGATCTATACACAGGAAAATAATAAAATGGAATTATATATAACAAGTGAGGTATCCCATAGGGACAGTTCTCTTTTCTGACTATGTACAAGCTTTTCTGCTCATACAAGCTTTCATAAGAATTATCTTTTGCTTTGTTGAGTTGCAAGTGCCTCAGGAGATATTCAATTCACTGCCACTGAATTTAGCATGTATGCAACTACTAGTCTAAGCTGCTAGCATACATTCTGGGTTAACCAGGCATTTTTACACTGCATTAATGTGACATGAAGATAGAGCATTGTCACATTTATCAATTTTATCAGATTGCCAAATTATCACATTTTTCTAGCAAATTTGCAATGTTTATCATCTAACACAAAACTATCTGTTGCTGCCTCGTGCTGTAGTTAACTTTAATGTACTTCTCCAGCCCTGTGAAACTTTGTGCACAATTAAGACGACTAACTTCACAAACACATGAATGAAAGCAGGCACTCAATGAAACCATTTGTGTAAGCGTGCAGTTCTGCTACAAAACAAAACATCAAAGATCTCAAAGCAGAAAGAACAGGAACTGGGGGAAGTACCCACATGCTTATGTTAATAATTACGTGATAAATGGTTTTTTACGACAACAACGATTATGACAAACATTCTCCCATCACATGTGGGAAAAAGGCACTTCACAACACATCATCCATTCTTTTTTTCTGAAATCTACCAATGTCCTACCAAACACAACAACCCGCTAACACCAAACTGAATTGGAGATCTTAGAGGATGTACGAGAACAAATAGGTTTTCATTTTAAATGCTTTCAATGCCCAATTAGTTCCCAGAACAATCACTGTGACTGTACAAAAGTTGTCACTATTGTCAACACCAGCACAGGCATTTCTGCATAAATCTGTGCATCTGCTCTCAACCATTTCCAGCACTATATGTATTTTTCACCTTTCAAGAACAAGACAAGTTGCACGTGCAAGTTTTCAAACACGAATGCCTCAAGGAGTACAGTTAAGGTGCTACAGAAGGTTTAAGACTTCACCTAAAAACAGTAAAAGACATGACAAACAAAAGTGAAACTTCAGTAACTGCTTTTCATTAATCAGACTTAGATTCTTTTCCTAGTGAAGGGAAATTAAAAGCGTTCAGCTGCCATTAAGCTTTGATAAAAAAATATAAAAATATCCTTAGTGTGCTAAGAAGGGAAGAATTGCCTGCTAGAACAAACGCAGAAATCTGCCTTAGGCCACTAGCCTCTGCCTCTCTCGTGTCGGCCACTCCAAGATGTCAGCATTGCCCAAACTTCAAGGAATCACTCCACTTTCCTTAGTTCTGAAACTTCATTATTTACACCTAGCCTTCATTGCCTATTTTAACAAGTATTCTTGACAGAAGCTTCCTGAAGGTTTACGTGCAATACAGTTAACTGGATCACATATGCCTGTATCTGCCTGCACACCAACTCCATTAAGGAACTCTGATATTTAGGAGCCATAAGTCCATTTATAAAAGCTGTATTGATTTTACCTAATGCATCATATTTATTCCTGTAACTCTTAGCTTTAGCTGTAGTTTCTACTAATATTGCTCAGCAAGGAAATAAAATTTATTTCTCCAGTACACCACAATCATGTCAGAAACCCTATTAAAGATTTATATCTCATTTACAGTCTTCTATCCCTCTCATACTAGGGCTGCTTTCATTAGAAGTTATGTATCAGTAAACTCACATTTGAGGTTTTGTTATGTGGTGGCTTTGTTTTGAGAATCATTTTAGTATAATAGCAGCTTGTGACAATTTTTGTCACCTAACAGTTCATTACATAAATCATCTGCTGCCATTTCAGACAACACTTCAGACACATCCCCTGAAAAAATAGCCCTCCGATCTCCTCTATTGATGAGTTATTTTACGTTGCATTTTGAACTCAGTAGACAAAAGACAAATGATGGTATGTAAAATACAGTTTAACAGAGGAGCATATAATGCTCAAATTAGGCAATTACTTGTAAAATAGTTGTGATGAATACTGCTCTTTAACTCAATCATGCTGTTTTTTCAATTTTTCCTGCACCGTGCACAGGCCAAAGCTTCCTAAATGGATGTAGATATCCAAGCACTAAAATGAATAATTAGCAGATAAATTAAACTTGTTATCAAAATGCTACTCTATTGTTAACAGGTGAAAAATGAGTAGATCAAATGCCTGCAGCAGGAGAATCTAATAAAAGCTCATCTGTGACCTGTCATCTTCTGCCATAGCACTTAATTCAGGGTAATGTATACTCATATGCACTACCAATTACTTTGTACCTGCCTGCATTATTGCATCTCTAAAGTAATTTCAAGATAAAGCTATGCAGCTTAATTTCTGAATTAGCAGATAGCAGGGAATGCACTATCAGAGTAAGGGGGAAGAGAGAAGCTGGGAACCTTCTTGGCCAAGCGTTAAGTAGATACTTCCAAGGTTTGAGCATGAAGATGGGGGGAAAGAAATTGAAACAAGAAATCCCACATCTATGCTGAACTTATTTGTTATTTTTTGTCCTAGAAACAGAACAAAGGAAGAGGACAGGTAAACTGAAGAAACTGCACACACTTTCCCTGTATCACCAGTTTTCTTCTTAACTGTGAAAACGTTCTGTTAAAAGGTTCTCCATCATACAGTAAGATGAACAGAAGAGGGTGGGGTAGGCAGCAGGTTGCATGATGACTGCAGAACCCATTGGATTACTCCAGAACAACTCCAGCAGATGCTTAAGCCATTTGGACAAAACATTGAAGAAATCCCCTCTCTATCATCCTCCTTCCCTTACAGCAAAGAGAAAGATTAGACAGTAGAAACATCATACAGTGCAAGGGCAAGGAAATTGAAACTTCAGAGGGAATCGTCTGCCACTGACACCAACCTGGGATAATCCTGAAAGTGTTGGTTAAAAAGAAAGCTGTTCTAAAAAGGAGAAAGCACCTAGAATGCCTTTTCCCTCCTTGACTGACACTGGTATGAATCACAGCACTGTGAAAAAAACATGGCTGTCAGTTGTATTCCCTTCTTTTCTGCTATGTTGTGATGACTTTAAACTACCCATCTGAAAAACAGTTCTGTAATCTTCAAGCCTTTAACCCAGCACTATACCAGCTCTAAAGCACTATAACTTCTTCCTTGCTGCTCTGTACGTAGTGTAAGTTTTACCTTCCCAGGATGAGGTGAGCTGGGAGCCAAGGCCCAGCTGCACTCTCAGACTGGCACAGAGCCCAGCAGCCAAACCCAGTAGGCAGGATGGGTGCTGGCAGCAGGGCCCTTCAGCAGCCCCCCGACAAGGCAAGCCATGAAACAGGAAATCGGAGGCCAGTCAAGAACAAGAGGAAGGGGGGCCAGACTTGGAGACAAAACCCAGCGTGCATCATCCTATGTGAGTCCATCCAGAAGACCACCTGCCTCCACTGCTGATCTCAGAGCCACTCAGGGAGCCTAGCAAAGACAGCACTGCTTACAGTTAAGCAGGGACTGGAGGCCTGGAGCTGAACTGCTGAAGGACAATTGAACACTGGGAAGATGGAAGCCCCCCAGATGAAGCTTGTCAGAGCAATTCAAGTTTATGGGCACCTGCAGAGCTCTGCTATGGAGAGGTAATGGTCGCAACTGGTGATGCTAGTGCTATGTCAGGTATTCTGTTTTTAATGACAAGAAGGTTAAATCTTGGTTTTCCTTTAGTACTGGTTAAATAAAGAATTAAGTTCTTTGGGAAAGAAGGAATACTATTTGTCTTCAGTTTTGTCTGATTTAGCACTCATAGTGGCTGAGCTGGGGATAACATCTTGGTGCAGCCATAATGGACTAAAGTCTGCATAAAAATACCTTTGCTTAACTTAATAGGTAAATTGCCAAGCAACTGCTATTATCAAAACAAATGAGTAATGTGCAAATCTACAGTATTGTAATGTTAAATGATCCCCTTCCTTTAAAAATACGTATATACATAAAAAAAATCTGATTCTATACTAATAGATATAAATATAACTTTATTGAACCACAGCTGATAGCTGATATGTAGAAGGAAGGAACTGACAAATTGAAAGAGAGTCTCCATGCAGTAGAAAGTGAAATATACAGGTATCAGTAGAATAATAAATCCTCTGATACCATCTCTAAGAAGCCTGAAGCCATCACACCATTATTCAAAGTATTATTAATGTGAGCAAAATCTTCATAGGAAGATTATCTTCATCTTCCTTTAGCATACCCTGCATTCTGTGATCAAAGCTACAAAGTCTTCTGTATTCAGCTTTCCATGACAATCTCTTACTGATAACTTCTGCAAGTCAAAGCTACCCGGGAGTCTACAAAGCCTTTCTCTGGGGTTTTCTCAGACTGAAAGAAAGGAAATTGCCAAAATCCTTCTTTTCTTTCATGGTTCACTTTATCCCTGAATGTGCTCTCTTTTTGCGAGAGTCAAAATATGTGAATCAAAATGCAATGCTTGCCTCAGAAAGAGATGACACAACTTCCCGTGAGTATCTCTAAATGTCCTTCTGTTTTACAAGTACTTTTGAATGAATTTTTTGTGACCTATAATATTAGAAAGCCTGTCCACCCCTTCACAAGTGAAGAGATTTTTCAGCCTTCACAAAAAGCATCTCCCAGTTTCATGTTCTGGTGCCATTGTCTCCAAAGGATGGATAGCTAAAAATACAAAAGAGTGGGAAGACAACTATTTCCTTGTATGTGTTGTTTTCATTATGTTATTTTAGGCAAAGTATTTCTTAAAATCACATCTCACAGCACCATATTTATTGTAAAAATACCAACCACTAATTGCTTTTACCAGCAGACTAAGAGAAGCCATTAGTATGATTTCAGTCGTGTAATCAACACACGCTCTAAGCCACACTATTCAGTCTGACTCATTCTCTGCACAGACTCTAATTAACTTCGGAAGGAAAGCCAGGGGATTCCTGTTGGTTATAATGCCATTGAGACATAATGCAAAGCTTCACCTCTAGGAAACGATCTTGTCTAACTGTGATTGCGTCTTACCGACAATGCAGAGAGCTTTCTAATTCGGTCACAAAGAGAATATAATCAATCTGTTAGCAAGAGTGAGGGAAGATTTTTTCTTGTTGCTTTTAAAATGAAAGTATATCGAGAAAAAAAAAAGAAAAAAAAAGATTCAAGTGACAGAATACCATAGATAAAAGTGGGTCGTACACTAAACACTTTGAATCTATGCAGTATATAAATTGAATTACCAAAATAGTAACTCTAGGCCTGGTGACTCTGTGCTCCTGAACCACTGCACTGTGAGGCTGCTGTTACCAAGAGTTTTCCTCCTATGTGGGGGTAGGAAGTGTCTCACTGAACTTACATGGAAATAGTACACACCACTGAAAAACAAAAAAAAAATTTAAATCTCCAATATCTGACCACTGAAGGCTGTTCAGAATCACTAAGATGATGTTGGAATTGATCTTTAAGAGAGGAGCAGGCCAATGTCTAAATTCAGTTATTTTTCTTACATTTTTTATCTCTTAGCTACCTAAAAGACATTGGAGTTCATTCTGTCTCTCCTATCCAGTTCCAACACCCTGTATTTACCCTTTGCATGCTTCTGAAAAAAAGAAGTATCATCTGCACCTTGCAAGCCATTTTTGAACTCCATTTAAGTCCTTTCTTTTATCATTAAAATCTTATCTATTTTTTTTCCATCACTTCTTTTGAGCCCAGTTTTTATATATCATTATTTCCATCCATTGTCAGGTGGTTCATTTTTGACATTCAATTATCACCATTTAATTCCGTCCTTCATTAAAAATCTCACCTGGTACTAAATATAAGAGCACTGCAAGTAAGATGGACAGATTACAGGAAGATCAGTAAAATGATAAACAGTGATGAAGCTATGGCAATATACAGCACAATCTAGATCACATAACAAGTATGACCCTTCAAAGAAGTGCCTTTTTTAAACAGCCAAATACATCTGACACATTTGTGAATGCAGACTGTAGGGCACGCTTGCAGAACGGGGGCACACATCAGGCAAATACTCTGAAAAAGACTTGAGATGGTCCAGTAACTTAATGTGAGCCCTAGGACACAATAGTATGGTGAAAGCTATAGCATGATCCTTAGATAAATAGAAAGAATGTGCTGATGGAAATAGGGAAGCGATTTTACCTCCAGATGTACCACCAGTAAAGTGGCACTTAAGTATTACGTCTGAAGTTGATGCTTGTTACATCAGGCATTAAAAATAAGTCATGGAATAAAAAAGGTACAGAAGTTAGAAGAACATCATGAGATAATTGCTTCACTTTATTTAACTGATCAAAAGTAAGACTGAAGTGACACAGTTACAATTTATAGGTACCAGTACAAACAAAGGAAATACCAGGAATTGAAGGAGTCTAACTGCATAAAATGACTAGTTGAGAGTTAAAGCCAGTCAAAAGATAGATGTTAGGTTCTTTAAAAAAGGAAAAAACCAGCAGATCACAGAAAACCCATTAATAAATAGAAGAACAAAGACCCCCAGAGAAATGATGGCTGTTCCATTTCCCTGTGTTTTCAAAGGTATCTTTCAAGAAAATTCTGCTGTAGTAAAGTTACTATGTACAGTGCTTTGCAAATGGGAACTAGATTTTACGTAGCATACAAGCCTTACCAGGCATCTCAGAATTCCTTTAATGTAGTTGTACCATCAGCTGCATTTTTCTTAATTTGTTGATCTCAATTATTATTTATCACAACCATTACTATTTTAAAATAATGTGTAGTTATCAGTTTTTCTCCCTGCATATATTTATGAAGATGTCAGTAATGGAAAAGCTTGGAAAAAACCTCAGAAAATATTGAGAGAAGAGAAAAAAACAAAACGTGGAGGTTATCATCTAAAGTGTGTAAAAGCCAAGCAGCACTTGTACTCTCACTAGCAGTCTACAGGTTCTGTGGGTTTCTGATTTTATTGTTATGAGCGTTACCTTGCTCAGTCAAGAACCTTTCCTTTTTTTTCCCTGACTTAAGAGGCAATCTTGTTGTTGATTCCAGTCTACACTTTCAGCAGTGCTATTCCACCTAAATAAACTCTTGCCTTGGGTGGTAAGCTCTGAACTGTGCAAAACACATCACGGTAAGGCAGCCAGGTTAACCCATGGGAAAACTGAATGTCAAAAAAGCAGATCCTTGCCTTGAAAAAGGGAACGTTAAAGGTCCAAAATACTCCACCATATTTCTCATCACCAGTTCAGATAATTTGCAGATATCAGAATTAGTATTTGGACTCTGAGCAATGTGTTTATGTTGGTCACATACAAGCAGACCGTGGGTTTTTAGTGTCCACAGAGATGTGATTTCAGTTTAACAAGTTTTATGTGGCTATATAAAGAAACAGAACTCTCTGGTTTCTACTCTATATACTGTAACTGCGATTTGCTTTTGGAGACAAAAATGAAGAAGGGGAAAAAGTGAAAAAGTGAAAATAAAAATAAGAATTATATAATAAGATTTATAATATATCTAATGTATATATACAATATAATATATATATTATATTATATTATACATATATATAATATATATGTTATATAGATCTCTCTATAATATATACAAACATCTTTATAATAAGATTTATTATAAACCATCATAGTGATAAAGTGCGTATGTGGAGGAGGTTAAGATTCTCTTAGTGTTACAAGTAATAATACTTTCACCATCGCTTTCCAGTACAACCTGGATTTAATCTCATAACCTAGGAATATTTTTTTTCCACACTTAAATACATCTCCCTGTCTCTAAAATGTCTCTAAAATGACAAACAATTGTTTCAAAAATCCAGAATGTGGAAAACTGTTTTTTGGCTTTTTCATAATGATTTTTGTTGTTATTTTCTTTTCCTTTTTTAATCAGGACCAGATCACTGTAAATCCAGTATTTGCGATGCAGGTCCATGACGCTTCCACAGAGAATTTCCTATCAAGCTAGAATTACAGCTTGATTTTCAAAAGCAGACTGTGGCATGAATTTTTATCTGCTGATGAAGCACAAGATTTTACAGAATTCAGAGTTCTTAAAATGTGTTGACTTTGCTCTAATTAAGGCCGCAGGTATTCTGCAGAAATCAAGCTGACAAGCAGAACTATGCAAGGCAATTCACGTCACTGGAAAAAGAAGCAAACATTACAGAGCTATGAGATCAAAGCAAATTCTCTCCTTCAATTTCTGTGAGAAGCACAGACCGTACTAAACTCTCCATGCAGGAAATTTAGGATTTTAAAAAGTTGTTGGGCATTTTATTATTTGCGTCAGTTATCTCGCACTTCTGGTAGTTTATGCTATTCTATCAATTTGCCCCAATATTAATAAGCCTATAGAAGATCAAGTTGTGCAGAGCTATTCATAATCTCACAACTTAAACACAGAACAAAAAAAAAAAGGTTTTATTTAACTGTTTGTTTTTTAAAACTAATGTTGTCATTCATGTTATATCTTCTCCAGTGTGAGAGTGTGTGCAGCTTCCTCCTCTACTCCTCATCAGAGGAACCTCTCAGAAGGGACCCAGCCCTCCTTGCAGGATTTGCCACCCATCTGTTGAGCTTGTAAGACTGTGCATGGGGCCATGTTTTCAACAGGCGTAATGACATTTTGTTTGAAATCAACCCTGCAGAAAGAAAGGAGAAGGGGAAGGAATTTTTAGCACAGAATTTCAGTGTTTCAGCTCACCACTAACCCTACATGTGCTTGTTAACAGCACAATCAGGGAGATATTGGACTGGATTGATCAGCATTTAATTAATCTAACCTAAGTTAAATTAATCTAATAATATGAAAAACTGAGCAGTGAAATAATGATATTGACTTTCCAGCAGAGATTCATTCATGTACCTGCTAAAAGTTGGTGCATTACACTGAATATTGTATGCAACAAAAATTGAATTTAACCATACTTTTGATACTGAAACAAAGAATTCTGTTAAATAGGTAAGGTTATAGTTTTGAATTGTGGGATTAATTATTCCATTTAACTGCATAATATCTGCTAATATTGTGTGAAAACATGAGTGATTAAAGTTTTGTATACGATAAAATCATTTGCTAAGTTGCCTAATTAAATCATCAATAACATTATCTCCACCTGAAATATAATTATCAGTAAAATTCCCCATTACGTCATAAATAAAATAAAATTTGAAATTTTTAAAAAAACTATTAAGAATAAGCTGTGCTAAAACAAGCAGTGGAGGACAGGAAACCCCCTGCTTTTTTCTAACTATGCAATTCTAAATGTGGACATATGGCCTATAAAGATTTTTCTGTGCTTTCTATTACCGTCTTACATACTCATTCTTCCTCCTTGCAATTTTATTATCTTTATGCCATTGTTTTTCCTTTCACATAATTAATTGGTATGTTCTGAGGTAATGAACTAGTTATTAAAAAAACACCCTACTCCTCCTCTCCCCAAAAAAGAGAAAATAAAAGTGAATAATGAGTGACAGTTTTCTCTTCTGAAGTAGATAAGATTTCTAAGTTTTTTCCTCAAGTAGCTACTAGTGGGTAAGGGTTAAGGTTTCATGGAGTACCGGTCACTAGGACAAGTTATACACAGTGTTATAACTACATAGTTAGAACTTCTGTCATGTGATCTAAAATAATAACGACAAATATCTGAAAAGGGCAGTAGCCAAGAGTTTCGTATTTCCACCACAATGCAGTGGTTCCTTTGTTTTCAATAACTGTGCCACAAACCTGAACACTCGCACAGCCAGTGACTTTCACTGGGAGGAACATTCAAAGGATCATAGAATCACAGAATCCTTAGAGTTGGAAGGGACCTTTAAAGGTCAGCTAGTCCAACTTCCCTGCAGTGAACAGGGACATGCACAGCTAAATCAGGATAACCCAGGGCCTGATCCAGCCTCGTCTTGAAGGGAGGAACATCAACCATATCACTGGGCAGCCTGTTCCAGTGACTTTTTCCCCATATGCAGCCTAAATCTACCCTCTTTGAGCTTGAAGCCATTTCCACTTTTTCTATCACGACAGACCCTGAAAAAGAGTCTGTGCCCTTCTTTCTTGTAGCTCCCCTTTAGATACAGAAAGGTTGCTATCAGGTCACCTTGGAGCCTTCCCTTTTGCAGGCTGAACAGCCCCAGCCCTCTCAGCCTGTCCTCATAGGAGAGATGTTCCATCCCTTGGATCATTTTTATGACCTCCTCTGGATGTGCTCCAGCAGGTCTGTGTCTCTGCTGTACTGAGGATTCCACATCTGGATGCAATACTCCAGGTGAGGCCTCACCAGCACAGAGTAGAGAACCAAGATCTTCTCCCTCGCCCTGCTGATCACAATTCTTTTGATGCAGCCCACGATACGGTTGGCTTTCTGTGCTGCAAGGGCACATTGCTGGCTCATGTCCAGCTTCCATCCACCAGTACCCCAAGGTTCTTCTCAGCAGGTCTGCACTCAGTCCTTTCATCCCCCAACTTGCCTTGGTAGTGAGGGTTGCTTCGACCCAGGTGCAAGACCGTGCATTTGGATTTGTTCAAACTAATGAGGTTCACCTGGGCCCACTGCTCAAGCCTGTTTAGCTCCTTCTTTACGGCATCCTGTCCCTCTGGTGTGTTGGCTGCACCCCACAGCTTGGTGTCATCAGCAGACTTGCAGAGGGTGCACTCAACCCCGCTGTCAGCATCACTGAGGATGACAGTAAAGATTATTGGTCCCAGCACTGACCCCTGTGGGACACCACTCATCACTGATCTCCATCCAGCTGCTGAGCCATTGACCACCACTCTCTAGACTCAATCCTGCAGCCAGTTCTTCGTCCATCGAATAGGCCACCCATCAAATGCATATCTTTCCAATTTGGAGAGAAGGATGTTGTGGGGTAACGTCTCAAAGGCCTTCCTGAAGTCAAGATGGATGACATCAGAGGCTCTTCCTTTGTCCACTGATGCAGTGATACCATGATAAAAGACCACTAGTTTGGTTAAGCAGAATTTGCCCTTGGTGAAGCCATGCTGGTTCTCCCATGTCACGTCCTTGTCTTTCATGTGCCTCAGCATAGCTTCTACGAGGATCTGCTCCATGATTTTTCCTGGCACAGAGGTGAGACTGACAGGTCAGTAGTTTCCTGGGTCATCCTGGGTGTGATGTTGCCTTTTTTCCAGCACCAGGGACTTGACCCGATTGCCACAGCTTTTCAAATATCACTGAGAGTGGTTTGATATAACTTGGTGGCTACATCAGCTAAAATGCCCTTGGGACTCTGGGATGCATCTCAGCGGGACACACAATCTTGTAGATGTTCAGCTTCCTTGAGTGATCACAAACCTGATCTTTGCATACAGTGGGAGTGACATTGCTTCCCCAATCCCCTCCTACCAAACCAAACATCTGAATTACCTAAACCAACCATGCAAAATGCCTCTACACAGAATTGGATGCTGTATAGGTTACTGAGCTTGAAAGGACATTCTGATGCAAGAGATATATAGCCCAGGTAGGGTAAGACAAAGTCTCTAATTCTAATTAAATCAGCAGTCACTCTGGTTTAAGAACTGACATTTTCAATGGAAGAAAGATCAGCTGTTATTTAAAATACCTTCTCTACAAACACTGAGGTTTCAGTAACATCAAAGCTATAATATCTGATCAAAGGAACAGACCTTACAAACCCACACTTAGCAGTGATGAGTTAATGAGTATGTTATGCTGTCACTGAAGTACAAAGCAACAGAGTTGTTTTTAGACAGAGAATTGGAAGCTTAGGAGAGCTGGATTATTGGACGATCTTACACATTTATCAAAGCTAGTTTCTTGTTTAAGGATACTACTAGATGATGGATTTACAACTAAAACACAGTGATCATGAACAATTTTCCATTTCACACCTCAAAAATTAAGGAACAGATAATTCCATAGTAGCACATACTATGGTTATTTCACATAAATATGTAAAATTGTATATATTGAAAAAGCATTTTCAAAGTTGCTACTCAAAACTGCTTAAGACATACAAAATACTGTAAAGAGGAATAAATTATGTATTATTTCTATGCATTACAATGACCAAAAGGGAAAATTCTAGTGAATATCTCATATAAGACTTAATATGACATAACCCTTTTCTTCTTTTAAAGATCACAAGAGCTATATGCATTTGTTTAGAGAAAATGTAGCATAGGTCTCATCTTTATGAGCTCATATTAGTATCTACAGACAACAAAATGAATTTGCCATTGTCCCAGAATTAAACAGCACTATCCTTATATTATACAATGTAGTACTGTGGAAATTAAATAGGTATTAATTTATTTACTTTTAAAGCGTTACTTTAAAAATGGCTCTGTAACTGCTTTACACGGTAGCTTTTTTGGCATCTAAAGTAGCTTTGTGCTTAAACAAACTTAAAAATGAAAATTTCTCTAATACACATGTTTAAGGCTTGAGTCTCCAAGTCTCCAAATATTCTGGTCAAAGTTTAAGCATCTTACTAGCCAACAGTAACTGCAAGGCAGTTCCAGCGATCACTAGTGACCACACTTTTCACTCCCTTGGAGAGGAGCTGTCTGAATTTATCCTCTCAAAAAAATGAGATCAGGCAGAACTGTATAATGGAGGAAAAAGTCTGCACCTGAGCAAGGTCAAGTCTTCACTTCTATTAAATCTAAGTTTTCTCCAGCAGATCTGTTAGGAAGATTTTATCATTAGCATGTCATTTTTCATAATTAAACAGGATTTCAGAAATTATATTTAAACTTTTAATAGAAGTGAGTACATCATCAGCTTCCTGTTACATTATTAGCAAGCTCATTATTGACACTTCCTGAATACATTTTCCTGTTAACAGGGAGATCTAAAACCATCTCACTGTGCTCTTCATCTGAATACTCACAGCCACATCCTTAAAGCTAACTTCTTTAGAGATGAAAATAAATAGTCAGTAGCTCAGCAGGAACATGAAAGATAGTTTACTGTGTTCAAAACAAATCAAGGCTCAGTTCCATGTCTGAATAAGCACAGAAAAGAGTAATATAAAATATAATGAGACACTTGGTAAATTATACATAGTGCTCCTTATTTGGGAGGAAAATGTTGCATAAACATTATCACACAGTTCTCCAAAGTATAATGCTTTACAGCTTGTGCATTAACACTAATGTCCAGCAGAATTCCTCAGATGTGGGACATAAATGTCAGTAGAATTTGCCAAAATTGTCTGCAGATGTCTGCTGACCATGCAATCAGGCAGTAATTCAGAACCAAAATGGTATTTAATGCAGCCATGAAAAATCAATTACACAGGACCCCTGTGTTTCTGTTTTTTAAATATGGCTAACTTCCCTATACAGTTCTGTTATTTTCACTCATAGCTTTCCATTAGTCTTCTAAAAAGCTATTCCTAAATCCATTCATTATATCTGACTAGAATTCCCATCAGCCCAAAAATAACAATGTGCAAAAATAAAACTTATGTCTTACAATTTTCTTTAGCAAACAAAGAGGTCTAGTAGAGAAGTTGACTTGCAACTCAAAGACATATTTATAGATTTAGATGGCTTCTGCCCCAGCATCTAAAATGAAAACTGTTGAAGGATCCAAATTTGGAGCAGACATTGACTAATGGCTGAAATTAATACCATTATGTTAAAAGAAACCCATGATTATTTCCAGTTGTAATAAATACACAGTCCTCCATTCAGCCCAGACAAATACAATCTGTACTCTGAAAAAAAAATATTGAATGAAGTATCAGCATGCAGGAGAAATAAGCAACGTACAGGATGGATGTAGCCTTTCAGATTCGAGCCAAAATGTAACTGAAATGTTCTGAAACCCGAAATGTTCTCGAAAATCTACAGTTTCCTCTCTATCAGATCATGGAACTCAACGTAACTTAAGAATGTTGTCAAATAAAAAGCTAGAAGTAAAATAAAAAATAAAAAAGAGAGATTAGGGGAAAGTTACTTTTAATTTTTGATTCTCTGTAATTATCTCTATAAATATAGCAAATAGAACAATTGCATAACTAAGGCTCAGTCCTTGCCCTTGTTACTTTAATATATTTATAGAGAAAATACCATAATCCATGAAAAATGAATTTAAATTTTGAGATGACTTTGTTTAAATCCACTGAGAAACCAAAAAAAAGATGTAAGGGTTACATACTCCCTCCTATTTAAGGTCTTGTAACAGAGCTGTGCTTCAAACACACCTATATTTATACAAATTTTGTTGTTCAAAACCCCTTCAGAGAATACTAGTACCACACTGCTGGCATGAGCACAGAGGAAAAAACTGGAGCATGAATAACTCTTAGAATCACAAAGCCATTAAGGCATCACCACCATCCACTAACTGGGAGCAAGTTTTAGAGATCTTTCAGAAAATATATAGGTCAGCATCTGTCATTTATAGTTCGACTTGACAAAGCTGCTTCTATCGGTTAATGTTTTAAAACTGTTTGTCATCTGGGACTGTTGCTCTGTGTATCAAGCAGCACGAACTATACTGTTACATTCAGGTAAATTATGCTGCACTTCAATACACTGCAGATTTTTCCTCTCTTTCCCACTCCCAAAATAAATCAGCTGGAATACATTTTGTTTGCTGTTTGGGAACGAGTTTTGCACAGGTTGATGTATTTGATTTCTGAACCAGAGTGGTGATGATAATCTACTATGAAGAAATAGATTGGACTTAACTGCTTGTTCTGTAAATCTAAGAAGTTTTACACAATGCTAATAACTAAATCCTTATCACAGTATGCATTTGATCTTTAATGTTAAAACAAGAGTTTTGGGTTCCCAATCCTAGATTTGGTTGAGTCTCTAAGCATTCGCTGGATCTCTGGAACAAATATAATGTTTTTTGTACCAGCAGATATTGCTGCAGAAATATACACATAACATGCCAGTAAATAAGAAAGAGAAACTCAGTACCACAAGATGTTGAAGCTAATTTTTCATTCCACATAACAGACCACATGCATTCTTCTACACCAGCAAGACTTGAATGTTACTCCTGACTAGCTGTCATTCCTTTGGGTTGAGACAGAGTGGTGATGGAGGAATGTAGTGGCTTTCTCATTGCAAAAACTGAAACGGATCCCCAGAGATCACCCGAAAGGGAAGATGTAAAAACACTTCCACTGGAAGACAACAAAGCTTTCCTTTATGTTAACTGTACTTCAGGACTAAGAAATCAAGGCAGCAGTATTAATTCCCTTCTGTAGATTCATATTTAATGCAACAGTGAAAACTTTTGCACTGCTTTCTCTATTGTAGCCTTGCAATAAAATGAATGAGCTTAGAAACAAAATACTGAGTAGTGGAACAGAACCACCTTGTTGTGGGTCAGTTGGCATTCATTGCTGGATGCCTATTTATCTGAATAGGCATCTGAATTTATCTGAAGTTATGTTCGATTTCTGTGCACTGTTTTTTATTCATTTATTTGCATTACACTGGGTCCTTTCTGATTGCTGAAAAACAAACAGGAACATTTTTTAAAAAGACTGAAAGAAGATGCCAAGACTGTTCTCAGAAAGCATAGTGTGCCGTGCTAAAATGATCAGAGGTAGACACAGTTAACAACAGTTTATAGCACTTTAAGGTGTTATTTTGCCTGGTTTGGTTTTAGGGTCTATATACCATTTATGAATTATTTGCAGGAGCTATTTCTCTCAGCAGTGTCGTTGGAGATTCCTTAACGAGTATTACCTTACCTTACAATTGGAAGCTTTTAACTGCTACAAAATCTGGAAATACTTTCTGAACAGCATTTACATCCTACACAACTCTCATTTAGACATATTATCAAACAAAATCTGACCAGCTAAACATTATGCACTTTCTCCAATAAAATAAACCCCAAATAAATCATGGCAAGACTGCTGCCATGTGTTCTGAAACAGGCACTTTTTTTTTCTGATAGGTACCAATTTCAGCTAAGAGCATGATTGTATGCTGGAACAATTTATGGTGGTACAAACCCCACTAAGCAGGTTATTTTCTTATAAAAGCGCCTGAGTTCCTATTCCTCTTTCCATACCAGCACAACTAAAAAAATTACAGTCAGATGATTTTGTCCCTACACGAAAAAAAGGACCACTTACATATCTGACCAGGATATCCAGGGCCAACGTAATGCATCCCTTTGAAATTTCCCAGCATATGGTAAAACTGTCCTTCTTCTTGAACACACGAATATCAGATGAATAGCTTGTCTACCAGGCTTCTCCACCTTAACACATGTTGACCATTATGTATTTGTTTACTTATAGAAGTATAATCTTTTCACTTACAGAGAGAACTGACAGGTATAAGAGTAATATTTTAAAAACTGTGATATATGTGCCCTGGAAGCTCCTATTTAAACAATACATAATTAGACCTCTGTTTGATCTCCTTTCTTTTCCCTCTCCCCCCACCCCCCCACCATCCCAAGACTCCTTTCAAGTGTTAGACAAATCTCCTCCAGTCTAACATCAAAACATACTGACAGGAATAAGACTGCAAGGCTGCTAGCTTCTCTCAAGCAATGCCACCCATTGATCCATGAATAAATGTTCCAGCTTCAAGGCACATCTCTGTTGTAAATCTCTCTCTTTTGAGATTCAAAGAAGAGCTCCTTGTCTGGTGCCCAGAGATCTGAAAACATGCTGTAGTAACTGTGGGAGTCAGAAACTGACATCATGGTTTGCAGTGTTCAGTAGGATTTACTGTCTGATTCTCATCTCAAAAACATTGCTTGTTTACAAATGACACACTTAAATTTTTTTTAGTCCTGAACCGAAATTACAAAGGATTGGGTTTCACTTTGTTAACAAATGCTTGTTGTGATATTGCACTAATAATTTACGTAAAAAATTCCAAAGGATTTTGCAACTTACAACGTGCTAAGAATACTGAAGTTGTAACTAAAGTCTTTAGGAAACCATCCTTCTTCTAAAATGAAAAGCTTCAAGATGTATTGCTTTGTTTTTAATTACATGTAATGAATAGAACACAAAATACACAACTTCATTCATTTTCTCCCCAAAGCCTCTGTGACATAGTAGCCTAGCTTCTTACCCAGACCTCACTTTATAGCCACCCCAGCATTAGCTCCTGGAAACCAAGTACATCTGGGAGTAGTAGCACAAGTGCTCTTGAATTATATTCTGAATCTTAAATATGAAGTGAAATTATTGCCAATCTTTATTGTCATTCAAAGCTTTGAAACCTCAGCACTACTAAGGCTGAAAATGAAAAGAACATATACTCTTTAAGTGGAACTCTGTTATAAGCACCTCCTCCTGAAATTTGGTGGCACTACTTTAATCCAAGTCAAGCGTTCCAGTTTGTAAGCAAGCCTGAATGAGACAGTGTGAAGAAAATCTGGAAAAAAAAAAAAAAAAGCAGCTAGACTTTCGACTGAACCTTATCTGAAGAGTTGTGACAAATGCTGCTATCATATATCAAATTCCAGCAAACAATAGTCTACTGAAAAAGAGTTGGCTTTGAGATATATTTACTCACGTCATTCTTGGCAGGCATACAAAGTATGAGTCAGTGCTGGAACATTCACACTATTTGTTAAAATGAGATTCAAGTCTGACTATTAATACCCAAAACACTTAAAAATATTTGGTTTTCTACATGACTGTTTCCTAAATTCTGATATTCCAAGTATGTTTAACTTCTTTTTAAGGAAAAAAATACAGTATTGTGAGTAAGAACCTATTTGTGAAGCAAAAATGGCAACATATTTTGAAACTGATTCAAATTAATCTAAGCCTAACACAGAAACTGAAATATAGGTTGAAATAGCTGCCAGCCTTCTGACATAGATTTCAGCCCAATTATCTCAAACCTACAACAGCTCGTACATTTGCAAGAGCTGTCATTAGTTTTCCAAAATAAAAATGACTGTAAAATGTGTTCTAAAACCACACTAAGTTGCCAGGACACCAAAACCAATCACTTTCAATTACCCAAAGTAATTGAGATTTCTGGTATTGCAAATGAAGCAAAAAATCGGTAGTTACACAAACACGTGCATATTAAACTGCAGAGAGCACAGAAGCATCAGGACGTTATGGGCTGTGAAGGCAGAGATCCTGCGGTGAGCACTGACCCCAGTCACGAAAGCCATGTATCACAGCACTGCACTGAGCGCAGCTCCGCCGCTTTCACACCCACACAGCTCAAGGGGAACCAGCTCCATGTTTCTGCACCTGCAGCCTGAATGACTGTGAGGTGATTGCTGATGAAATCAAAGAAAATGAGCAAGCTTTTACTCTCTGCAGAGCTATTTATCACAAAAGCCTAACTGCGGTGCATAAAGATTGTAAGGAACTAGAACAGGAACGGAAAATAATGGACTAGCTCTTTCCCCAACAGCTAAAAATAATGTAATTTTAACTTGAATATACCTCATCATTTTCAAGATAATTATATACACACAAATTTACATCAAATGCCAAATATAAAATGTGATTTGGATTTTTATCGCATTGCATTCTCTTAGGACATTAGATAATTATGGAGTTATTGGTTCTTTGCGTACAAACAGACAGACACAGACTGAGCAGACCATGGCAGGGTATGGGTATTCCTCTGGTCAATTACATCCAAGGGAGAAATCACCAGTACTTCAGTGAGCTGTGCCTTTTAGAAGAAGGAGTATAAAGCTGATTGGAAGGAGATTATAGCAAGCAGAAATCAAGGTGCAGATGAGGTAAGAAGTTACAGTGGGTTTCTGTTTTGTTTAACAGCTGGTATTTATTCAGTCTGTATTCTTTGCTTGATAGAAGAAACAAAAAACCAAAAAAAATTACTGACTGCAGTGATTTTAGTAGCTGCTCTCAGTACTGGGAAAGCAACAGCACAGTCTGTTTTGCACACATTTGCACAAATAGGCATTTAGTCTCACGACGCTGCCTCTGTTTGCCCTCCTCCCACCCACTCCCTTCAGCGCGTCTTCATTCCACATAACAACCTGCTGGAATTACTTCCTCCTATCTAGCTCTAGCGTAAATCTGTTCAGCACAGTACACGAGTACAGGGTGCACGTCTGAGTTCCTCACAGCAGCAGCTCCAGGCCCACATCCAAGCCCTCTCCACACAGCTGTTCACCATGCAGCTCTCCCCATATGTAAACTCCTCCTTGGACACAACTTGAACTTTTTTCCCCATACCTCAGTCCATGGGGATGAAAGCTGTGGAGAAGCTCTGGAGGAGCGCTCGGCCCCACGCCCCTCAGGCTCCCTCGCACCTACCAGTGAGTGCAGGTTTCACCTGGTGCTGTGCAGCCATTCCCTGAGGAGCAGTCTCTGGTGCGCGGTGCCTCAGGCTGCCCTGAGGGGAGCCCAGCCTCGATCCTCCTTCTCATGGAGCTGCTGCCCTTCAAGGCGGCGGGAAGTGTGTCTGTGACACAGCTTGTGACTTCCTGCAGCCCCTCAGTGCCTGAGGCCGTCCACCTTACACCCCAGGGCCGGCTCTGAGGTAAGGGAGCCCACTTTCACCTCTGCCTGCCTGCGGTCTGGCTGCTGAAGCTGCAGCCTTGGCCTTCCCCATGCCCAATTAGATGAAATACAGAAATGTTTCTGTGTTTGCTTGTGGAATTGCTTTATTATTTTCTTCTCTCTGAATAGGGAAAATGATAATAACTCCAGAGGCAGGAATTCCTTACTGGGCAATCCGATTTCTAAACTATGTTATGTTTTCTTGGGTATATTCTCTGCTGTTTTTTCCATATCCAGTGTTAGCATGACAAAGAATGTAGAGGTTATTCCCATTTCCGTGTTACTTAGGAATGGAAACCTTGAGGAAATCTGCTGAGGCCACAAAGTGTCTTTTCCTGATGATCTTGTTTGTTGCTGTAGGTACAACGTTAGAATTGCTCAAGGATACAGAACAATCATTTTTTTACTTTCAAAATTACTTAATGACAAAAACCTTTTTATATCCATAAAAAATGTCTAGTCTGTTATAGGACTGATGTCTGTAGGAAAATCAGGATAACGTTTTATCTAAGAGCTTTTGTTTATCCTGGAGACCTGGGAACTAGCATTCCGCGTGGCTCTATTCCACGTGTGTCTGTCTGTGTTTTCTGTTGAATGTGTTTTGAATTTTTCCCTAGCCCTGCCACTTACAGGCCTGTCATGAGAAGGGAGGGACAGGCAAGGATAGTCCCAGCTACTTGATACTGGTACTCTTTTACAGGACTCACACTTGCTATCTGTCATTTTTTTAATACCACAAACAAGTGCAAATGGCACAAAAGAAACAAAGATAATGCACTACAGCTGTCTGTCACTTATTCATGTCACTGTCTTGCTGAAATCTCTACTCTTTTCATTTTAAGGTGCAAAAATTGATCTATAATTTAAAGTGCAGAAGGTTGCATCAGAACCAGCTCTGTATCTGAGAACAAAGTACATCTTCTGTTAAATAGAGTTTGTAAAAACAATACTGTAAGAATGAAGTGCAAGGTGGCTTTGTTTTATTCATACTTACAGCACTTACCTGAAACAAGTATTGGTTTCCAGAATAGTCTTATTATATGTGCACCAAGTAAGCTAATTATGCCATTAAGATAATCAGCAATGACTGTTGCTGCTTCAGGAAGAGGAGCTTTGGTCTGGCACTGTAAAGAGTTTACTGAACTGTTCCCTCACGTATTGTTCTGTGGGTCAGAGATCAGAAGGAATGCTCAATGCTTTTCAGAGCAGCTTTCTGGAAGCTAAAGAGAACTGTTTGTAATCTCTGGGACCTGTTCTGATCTTACAGATGAAATGTTTCTGTACACTCAGGATATCAGATGCATACCTCAATAGCTCGTGTTTCCTGAGTGCAGTTTAGTGTTAGTTTGGGACCTATTGTGTAAACATAATATTAAAATATGGTTTCTAAGAGCCAAGTAATTTTGGTTGTAAATTTAAAATAGTACTGTTTGCTCAGAGATGTATTCAGTTCAAATGCCTGAGATAATCAAACCAACACTAAATAAATAACTCTTTATGATTAGAATGTGTGCAATGCTAACATTTTCAACATGCTGGGTAGATGTTATGGACTGATCTATGGATGTTTAATGGCTGATAGGAAATCCCATTCAGCAGCCTACTTCAGCTGCTGTCAATGCAAGTATGTGTGGCACTGCTGAGAATACGAACGCAAAGGAGAAATGCATGTGGTGTGTTTGCCTAACAAGGCATACACATGCATCTCTGCAGGAGTCCAACAAATGTGTTCACTTTTGCCCAATTCCAAGGGTATTAATTCATTTTGTGATATGGATACAACTGTGGAAGTTATCAAAAAGATCTGTCTGTATTATCTAACTGAATTGGATTAATTGTAAGACTTTTTCAAAGAACTTAGTAGTTTACTACTCAACCCACACTTAGATATCTATATTGGTCTTTTTCAGACAACTTTTGAGTGCTCCTTTATATTTAAATGCTATTAGTACTAACAAGAGGGAATAATAATGGACGTTATCAGAATAGTTAAGACATTTAATTATATGAAGACTATTTAAACAGATGCACTTTGTCAAGTCTGACTGCAGGGTCTAAATGAAGTTTAGTAGGCATGTCTTCAAATAATTTGTGCACAGCATATTTCATGGAAAAACACTTGAAAAGCCAGCCTGAATGTTTTTCTTTCTGTTGTCTTAGGAGAAATCAGAGCAGTGACTCTTCAGCATTCATTACCTGAATCTACCAGCAAAGCTTACATAAAAAATCTGTGTAGACTCCATCAGCTCCACCTCCAATTTTACTCCTGTTGTGGGTTTCCACCCCTTCCTTTGAACACACTTTTATGCAAACATTACAATTGCCTGTAATAACTCTTTGCTTTGGAGTCGGTAGTTGCAATCCTTTCTTGTCCCCATTAATGCACAAGACAAATGAAGCAAAAGACCAGTTTGCTTTCTAGGGACGATCCTTGTCAATTTTCAGGCTTTTATCACCAAAATCAGGCAACCTCTGTATTAGTATGACTGGCAGAAACCTTGTAAATAGTCTTCAAGCCTAATGATTAATTAGAAGAAAAACAAGGTAAAATTCCAAAACCACTTAAACTAGTTAGGACCTGAGTCTGTCATCAGATGAGCTGTTCTGGCTGTTTGAGTGCAGTGTTGAAAGGTGTGCACTGCATACAGCACACAGGTGAGTTGTATTTGCTGTGCAAATCTTTGCCCTCTCTCAGACGTTATCCAATCTTCCCTCGCCAGGTCTCAAAGAAGAAGCATGCACACAGCTTCTTTCTTAACTCCTGATTAAAAATCTAACACTACGACTGTTCAGACTAATTTTCAGAATTGATTTCTCATAGGAACTGATCTTGAAGATGTATACCTGCTTGTGAAAACTATGTTGGTCTTTAGCTGGTGTAAACCAGCGTGTTCCTAATGACAGTTGGTGGAATGGAGCTGGTGCTGCAAACTGCGTGATGATAAAAAGTTACCAATCTATGTAAGCAGATATTGTCAGCAGTTGTTAATGCTTTATTAAATACAGCTGTCTCTTTGATTGCCTTCAGTATTATGCATGTAATTCTTTTCTCAACTTGGAGGCAGGTAACTTAATTAAGCAGTGTAATTTTAAACATGATCTACATTTCCTTATATATGTTCTTTTCCATTTCCAAATATGATAACCTTGCTTTTTTTGTCCTTTACAGCCAACTCGTTCAGTATTTTATTGATTAGTGTTCCAGCGTTTCACTGTCAGGCATTCTGAGTGTTTCTCTTGCTTTTAGTACTTACCTGATTCTCGCTTTCTTGGCAAATGTTATTGTTCTTGTCAACTTCTTTATTGTCAGATACATCTCCCTTCCTCCCTTCCTTTCCTTCTTTCTAGTAAAATGTGCTGCCATACAGCCTGGACACTTTGCTTGCTGCAGCGATCTTGATATGAACTGATTCTCCTTCATTATTCACCCTCAAATTTGCTTCCAGCTTAAAAGTGAATGGTGTTCACTTTGTTTGTAATTCAGGCTGTTGGGAACTTGTATTAAAGTTCATGTTTCCTATGTAAGCAAGATTATTAATTCCTTTATATTTCAGGGGATTCATACTTCTTAAAACTATTTATAGCTTTTCTTATCTGGAGATGGAAACACTGTCTAGCTGCCTGGGGAATTGGAATAAAAGTGTTTTAAAGAAAACTGGAAGAGCTATATGTGAATATATATAGCTACATGTGAAGCCTTTTTTGCTTCTAATTCTAATTTAGGTTCTACTTCGATTGCATGTGCCAGTGTTGCTGACCCTTGTTCTTGTGCATCGTATGGGGCCCTGCTTTGTGGACCCTGCATGTGCTGTATGATATGTGTCTGCAGCTGCTGTAGACCTCTGTTAGTGAAAAAGATGATTTGCTGAATATTACTATCAGTAGGGAGTGCTTTTCTAATGGATACAATTTACACAACACGTGCTGATGTGCAGTTTTCTGTCACAGAGAAGGGTATCTCTTGGAATATGGAAGTACAAAGCCAAGAGTAATAGCAAAGGCTGCAGTGTATCATGGCTGAGGGACATACATGTGGCATGAAATGTCCCCTGCCATTTTGAACTGCAGATCAGCTCATCTTGGTTTGGTTTGTTTTTAAACAATGCATGGACACATTTTTATAAAGTTACTGTGGTGAACCCAACCATTCTGGTTACCCTTCTGTTGTCAGGAGCTTCCTGAAATGCCTGTTCTCATGTAGCTCTGCTTATTACTGCTTTTACTTTATGAACACTTCTGCTATTAGAAGATGCTATTTTCGTGCACTTCTTTTTTTAAAGATTTTCTATGATCTCATATGTAGTTTAAGTTGGGTTTTGATAGCTTCTTAAAGAGCAAGTTTAATATTTTCTGCTCTTGTGCAAATTAGAATTGGATTCCTATTTGCTCACGTTTTCTGATTTTTGGTTCTTTAAAGTAGTTTGATGTCATCCAATGCTTTCTGGGATATCATCAATTTGGACAAATTAAAAAACAAAAAAATAAAATGTCTCAATAGCTATAATGTAACTATTTCTATGCAAATATTTGACTGTACAAAGTAAAGGAAGGTATCTTCCCATTTCCAAGGACACAATAAGATTAGAAGTTTTCAGCATTTATTATACCTAGTGGTTCTTTTGCCCATCAAGAGATCTTTGAAGCATCACTTAAGGGAGGTATAAGCATTTTATTTCAGATTATTCATTCCTTATAAATTTATTATTTTGAAGTTGATCACATAAATATGGAAGTCAAAGGCAAGTGAATGGGACAATTGCAGTTTGTTCTCCTATGGAACAAGACACCTGTGGGGATAAACTAAATGGGATGCTGAGAGCTGTCAAGACAAATTAGCTGGTCAGGAGGCATCTAAACAAGTCTGAAATTTAATGTGAGTAAAAGTGAAAAAGAGATCTTTCAACTTTTGTACTTAACATTTAGACCTGCAGTATTTGAGCATTGAGCTGCACTTTCATCTATTCTTTTTCCCTAAAAGATAAACTTATTTAAAAAATTAAACTATAGTGGCTGAAACATTACTTCGTTCATGCCAGCAAACAAATTGAAAAGTCTTTCTAAGGAATCAGGTGCTATGAAATCAGGGAAAAAAAAAGGCTTTTTTTCAGATGGAAATTAATTCAGCAAAAAGTTATCAGAACTGCCAAACTGGGGATGTTATCACTCCGGTAATTTAGAGCGTAGGCAAACTCAATCTTAATTTTGCAGGCAGATGAGACAAATGTACAAAAATTAAATGTGAACAAGAAATATTGAAAGGTTTTGAAATGCTGAAAGATAGCAGTTGGGGAGAAAAACGTTTGGTGATTATCTTCAATTACAGCACAGTTTGATGAAGATACCTGCGTACAACACCAAATCCTCAGTTCCACAAATTCTGGTACCATTCTGGACCGCAACTTCAGTAACACTGACTGTATTAAGCTGGAAAAAGATTTAAGTTCACATTATGATGGACGTTGGAAAACATTCTGGAAATAATTTCTCTTAAATAATCTCCCCATTCATATCTAGTAGTAAGTGTTACTAAATAAGAACCACACATGTTCCACAGTTGCTAGCAATACTGTGACAACCAGGTGCTCGAGCTAGTGAGCCAGGCTGTGCAGGTTGGACACCTGAATGTTGCTGACAGGATGGTAGTAATGTAGTGGGTTCTGGCTGCACAGTTCTCTGTGCTACTTGAGTACTTTTTCTGAATTGTACACGTTCCTAAATGAACCTGATTAATTCAAGATCTGGCACTGCGGTGAAAACATGATGTGGGTACACAGTAAGAGCTACTGACCACAGCAGTGCACCAGATGTGTCTGAAGTAAACAGTACTTTTCCCAGCCAGTGTTCCACAGAAAAGCGTACAACTGGATTATAATTGTACTGAAGGTTACCTTTAAATCTATGTGTTTTCTTACAGAAATGATAAATGCTGTGGTCAGTTAGGAGCCTCTAAGATTAGGAAAAGATGTATCTATAAAGCCTATATGGAAAAGCATACACTATCATTTTTTCTGAGCTGACCTTCCATGTAATTGACATTTATCAGAAGGGGCGACCACAGGTATCTGCATTATAGTCTGAAAGAACCACCAGAGAAATCATACGGCGATATCCCTGACACTGTACAATTCTGAGATATTTGACATCCAGTATTCTGATTGTCAGCAGATAAGTTATTTTGTATAACAGTTATTTATCTGTTCTTCTCCTCGTGACCCTTCTATCATTTCTTTTAGCAGCTTGGTTTGTAAAAACCCACTCGCTGCATACATTGATTTCTGCTCTAGTTGCTTCCTATGGCTTTGTGGTATCACTTATATGATGCTTATAATAGCAATCTCTTTTACAAAGTGGATATCCATTAATAATTTATATATTTACCTATCAGAACAATAAGGTGTGTTTGTTGGATTCTGTTCTCATGCAGACCTTGCCTTTGATGGCACTCTTGCCTTGGTCAGCATTCAGCAATACTGTGCAACAGACTCCTGAAATCATTACAGTTTTGGACTTTACCTAGGGCTTTAGTTCTGGAAGTTCCACACCTGTAATTAATATACAAACAAAAACTGTTTTATCTGTTCAAAAGAAATCACTGGAAACATGAAAATAACCTGATATGCTTTCCCTGACAGCAAAATTTCCTGGTGCTGCTTCACCACCGGTGTAACAGTGTCACATCAAAGAAGGCATGCCGATCTGCATGTGTCACCTCATCTATGTGCATGTGGTGCATGTGGCCTGCAGCTTCAGCGACTGCTGTGATCCCAAAGGGTGGCACCCCTGGTAAAACACAGGAAAGTCTTCAATTAAATACCTGCTGCGGGTTCAGAATTCAAGGCCAATGCTAGATTCTCAGTGCAGGAAGGGATGTATGAAGTTTGGCTAAAGAGATGCACTGCAGTCAGAATAAATTTCTGTCTAACAAAATCAGTATTTCCTGGCAAAAAAAAAAAAAAAAAAAAAAAAAAGACATAGAAAAGGAAAGTACTTTAACAAAGATTAAGACAGTTAAAGCTTTGTCACAGTCCAGGGAGGTCTATGGCAGAAGATTGCTGTAATTCACCTTTGTGGTAGCTAAATTTGTTGGCTTAGTATGCATTCTGATTGAGGAAAGATTTTGTTTGTTTTGATGTTTGTTTCTGAAAATTCTGCTTTTGAAAATTATCAGCATTCCAGGCCAATGCTTTCTAGAGGGTAAATATATTGCAAAGATCCAGCTATATATTTCCAATAGCTGGCTGTTCAAACATGATGTTCCCGAATTGTCTGTCTTATTTGATGTCTTCCTCAACCTGCTCCTCCTCCTTTTTGAATTTCATACTCAGTTTTTTTAAGAATAACATCAAAGAAGCTTGTATGCGTGTCAATCCTGCAGATACTCAGCACATTGCTGGCGTTTATGTTATGAAAATGTGAGAGAAGCGCTGTTTGAGAAAAGCTGCTACAAAGCAGGTAGTGATTTAATGAAAAGCACAAAGATTGAAAGGGGTTTGCCAGAGTCCTGTGTGATGTGAATGTTAAGAAGCCCATTCACGTCATCAGCTTCCCTGCTGTACTTTCCATCGTCCCTCCTTTTTCAAGCTAGCTACAATACAGAGAACTGCATGCTAAGGAAAACCTTAAACTAAATGTGTAATCAGTCCAGCCATGATCAATGCAGCACAGTTAATAATTTTTATTAACTGAATTAGCTTTTCTATTTTTGCTGTTTCTGCATGTCTTTTGGGACTGGAGCAACATAAGGCATATTTAGAATCTGGTTGTTTTGGAAAATTCTGCTTATACACCCAAAAATAAAAACAAGGCTATTTTTCCTAACATAAATGTTCACCTAAAATATATTTAAATAACAAAAGCATATGTCCAATGAATAGTTCAGTGTGCAAGTTTTGCTCTGAGGATCTGATTCTGCTCTTGAAACAGTGCAAATGTGTGCTAATGCAGCTGGAAAAAAAAATTGTAAAACTGATATTAAATGAGTTTCCTGGAGTCAATGAATTTCTGCTTGAAACAGTTATGGGATTATGGCCAAGCTAAGCCTAGAGGTGTCTGGAGGTGCACAGGAACAGACAAATGATCACCACAAGAGCTTTTTAGGTTCACAGAGCTAATGTTGTTTTGGCTCAGTAAGTCTACAAATTTTGCATTAAGTCTTTTAGGAAAAGATAAAAAGTGCCTTTGCCATTGGGGCACTTTGCTAGCAGCAAACACTGTGAATTTGTTAAGTGTGTTTAACATCGTAATATACCACATAGAGCCGTATTCTGTAAGTAGTCCAGGTGATTTAAGTGAACCATTCAATACACATGATGCTGATGTTGAGAAATAGAGTCGTTTTAATTATCTGAAATGAGAAATTAGAGTTTTCCTTTACACGTAATTCCTTCTTTTTCTAAACCAGATCTGTTTTTTAAGCAGTTTTTGTAAGCAATGCAGCATAAATCCATTGGCATCTCGATACAATGATTTTCAGTAAAAATATGCCAGTGATTTGCACTGGCAGGAGTGGTAGGAGAATGAGGCATCATAGCCCTATGAGCTTTTTTTTCATAAATATATACAATCATTACTAAATAGACCACTCCAATACACTTTTAATATATGAGAATATATTTTTAACTGCTGATTTAACTTGATGCTGCACTTTGCCATAAAACATAAAGTTTTCTCTTCGTTATGCTTTTGATCTGAGGCTCCATGTTGCTTTGTGAATATCATTCCTGTTTTCTATACTGACTTTCCAATATAGAAGGTTGTGTCTGTGTTTCTATCTGTATAGATTTAGTGACAATACAAAACCAGATTCACTGATAAATAGGTGCTGAGAAATAAGACAATTTGTGTGGGAGTTTCTGGAAATCACTTGCTGTGTTGTCTATAAATTATTTCATATTCACAGTTTGATTTTCCAAATTCAGTGGAAAATTATAATACAGATTGTGTTCATTGGATTTCATTGGCTATGTAAAGATGGCAGTTTCAAAATGTTTGCAATGTATTCCCTACATTTTAGTAAAACATTCCCAAGTCTAACATGGATTTTCTATTCTAAAATACGTCATTATTTTTTAAAAATGACCCCATTTATGAAAGTTATGAGATATTATGAAAGTTACGAGAAAGTTGCAGCTAAAAGACTTTTGCCTCTTGAAGTAATCTGCAATGCAAATAGGTAACAATATAAAGCTATTAGGAATAAACTTCATATACCCTACTTGACTAAATAGGCAAAACTGCTTCATAATGTCAAGTCACTTCAGTGCATTAAAACAAGGCTTCCATTCTTCTATTTCAAATGGAAAAAATTGCTTTGTATTCAAGCATTAAACCTGTTGCATTTCTAAACTAAATAGTGTTGTAAAATAATATTGCCTCACCAGCTGAATCCTTCAACTTAAACAAAATGGCAATGTCAAGCAATCTGCTCTAAATAAGTAGAGTGGAGAGTAGAATATTTAACTTTACTAAAATTTATGTTGGTTCTACATGATGCAGGAAGTGAATATTTTTAAAGAATTGTCTACATTCTTAATCTTTTAATCTTAAGAAGTGTTTCTTTAACATAAGTAATTTAACTGTAAAATTTAAGTGCTTTTGAATTCCAAGGGATTTGACACCCCCAAGTGTAATTTAAACCTTTTAGAATTAATAAATATTTTATAAAAATACAGGATATATCATGGTATGATTACGTAGGATTACTTGTCCAGTGTCTCAGAAGTTTTCTACAGTTCTTTTCCACTTTCTAAGTAGAAGAGCTTTGTTGCATTAAGAGGCTCCCACGTACTACTTTCAATTTCTTCTCTCTTATTCACATCTTCTTACTTTCCTCACTGTCCTTCTCACCCTTCTCCTATGCAAATCAACTCTTTAATTTCCATGCAGTTCTTTAATTGCAAGTCTGATAAATTACATTCTTAAATGTTAGCAGTATGCATGTTTGCCATTGGATTATTTTGTCAGTTGCGCAGTTGTTCAGTGATACAATTCAGCCCAAGTCTGGACACTGATTTCTAACTGCTGTGTAGAGTTTCAGATTTCTTCCTGACTGACCTGCTTAACATAATTAGCTTTTTCCTTATGCTGAACTGACAGATACCTGAGAAACAGCAGGCATTCCCAATGTTAATAATGCTATTTGGCCCAAGGCTTTTTTTCTTAAATTGCTATAATATTGAAGATTGCAGTAAGTTGTATTTGTTGAAGAAACTGTGAAGATCTTTTAGCTTAACAGAATCAAAGATGAAATCAAAATACACAAAAAAGGAACAGAGAATGAATATTATATTTTCCCAGAGGCTATGGTTCACAAAGTACTCAGCTTATGATGACCAGACTAAGAGATTCTGTTTCTCTGTAAGATTCCTGTTTAATGCTAGGTCATGAATCAGTATGTGACCTATCAAAGCTGTCTGTAAGAGCTCATTGGACTTAAGCAAGAAACAGTTCTCTATCATGACACAGAGGTAACTGAACTCAATGTCATTAGATGAAATATCATCAGATGGACTCAAAATTAATTGAGATTCATTATGCTCATGCTGCACATACTTGTAATAAGAGGTAGACCCTTTAGCATAGGTTGCTTTCTAAATTCATCAAGGGTGGAAACCGTGGTCACAGGACTGGCTCTCTAGTTAGCAGAGAAACAGAGAACTGCCTCCTCCTCTTCCTTCTCCCTGGTTCATCAGCCTTGTTGCTGGACCACACAAAACACAGCAGTTCTTTCCCTAACTTACCTGAAAACACACACTCATTTATGGCTTCCAGTAGCATACCTGAGCATCCATGCTATCTTAAATTAGCACATTCATACTAAGTAAACTTGTATGGTTCTTAAATTAGCACATTCATACTAAGTAAACTTGTATGGTCTCCATATCACACTGTAATATAAACCCAGAATATACACACATTTAGGAGACAATTCACCATATAAGAGTCAATGCAGCATAAAACTTGTCTGGAACATTACTTTTGACAATAGGCATGCAAGTTATTTTTTACTTTGAAAGTGTTTCAAAATAAGGAATCTCTAACTTAACAAGTCCTGTGTGGTCAAGTCCTGGTTTGTGTGCTTTTGGAGCGCTGTAAAGCATAACAGGGACAGTGAGGAGGAAAGATTATGGAGCTAGTTGTCCTGAAAGCATCAATTCTATCATTAAAATATATTTTTGTTGTATTTTTGTAACAATAGCTAATGATTGCCAACCCATATGCTTGTAGCAGATGTCCAATCATATATTTTCCTTCAGAGCAAGTATTTCATATTACTTAATAGTAAAACTTAAGATCTATATTTTAATTCCCACCACTTTGAATCCAAACACAGCAAACATGATGAATAATATGCTTCAGATTTTCCCTTGATTAATGGGCTACATGTGTGCAGAAAACACTTCAGTCTTAGAGCTGCGATTTTCCCGATGAAGAAATTGCCAGCCAGATCTTAATTCCTGAAAGTGTTTCCCTGTGGAACAATGATTCTGAAGTGCAAGTGCCCAAGGTGAAATTTCATAACCCTCACGTGCTACAGATGCTAATGGTAATAACTGCCATTTCTCTGCATTTCACCATCTCTCTCTTATCTGTTAAGTACGGTTTCTCTTGAGATTACTTGTACGGCTCAGAACCCTTTCTGCATCATGCTTCTCATATGGACTTCTCATATCTCAGTCCCTCCTGACTCTGCTGGTCATTGTGGATATCCTCTTCAGCAATCCACGAATGCCTTGAACCATGCAAAGCAGAGTTTTTTGTTGAAATATTGCTGTATGGAAACAACATATCCCCAAAATGCTTTACTAATCCCCAGACAGCATTGTGTGCATTACTCTGACAGTAAATACTGCTTTGACTCAGGTTACTTGAGCTGAAGAAGAGAAAAACCTAACAAGCAGCAGATACTAATAACAATCCTACATTCACATAGTGCCTCTCGTCTCAGAATTTTAAATTCTGTTACAAAAGATGCGCAAGGACAATTTTATCTTTAGCTGAAATTCCAGCTGTGGACTGAAGTGTGATTTTTATTTTAAACAGAAGTGAATCAGGCAATACGGGCACTGACAACAGACAAAGCAATCTACCTTCTAGTTTTTACCAGGAGTGGACGAAGTTACAGATTTTAACATTGTTCTTAGAATCACAGAATGGTTTGGGCTGTTGGGACCTTTCAGATCACCAGTTACAGCCCCCCTGCTACAGGCAGGGACACCTCTAGACCAGGTTGCTCAAAGCAACCACCACCCTCACAGTAATGAATTTCTTCCTAACATCTAGTCGAAATCTACCCTCCTCCTGTTTAAAACAGTTTCCCTTTGTCCTGTTGCTACACGCCCTTATAAAAAGTCCCTCCGCAGCTTTCCTGCAGGCCTTCTTCAGGTGCTGGAAGGCCACTATATGGTCCCCTGGAGTCCTCTCTTCTGTAGGCTGAAGAGAAAAGCTCTTTGACTGCTTTCTGTTACCTCATACTCTTGGAATCTCAGATCACATGAGCATGTACTTTCATCAACACCAATATGCAAGAGCCACAATGATGACTTGGGTTAATATAGATTGAGAAAAAATATCATTTACTGAATCATAAACATTTACCTTTATTATGTGGATGTATGTATTTCCAATCTGATGCATTTGCTGGCCAGTGCAAGTACGTCTGTGCATAAGCAGTATTTGTCACTTTCATTAACAATTGCGATTGCCTATATATGTTTTATCAAAAGTGGTATGTACATTTGCCCATACATGCATAGACTACTACACTTTCTTTAAATAGTTTTATAGGCATGGTTTTTTCAACTCTTGTTATTATTCTCCTTGTGTATTAGCATTTATTGATTCTTAGAGTCTAACCAATGAGCTCAAACACAGAAGTTGGAAACACAGGTGCAAACCAGAAGATAATGAACACTGGAAATAAGCATGGTTTTAATAAACATTGCTTTTTTACTAGATTCTAGTAGATCATATGAGGGGAATACCTGGAAGATCACTGTACCTTTTTAATCAAGAAAGGGAATATACCAAGTGCAAGACTGTACTCTAATCTAAAGAACCCCTTGAGAGTATTTCTTAATTATTTTGCTTGATCAGTTTTATCACCTTACACAGAGCAGTCAGTGTACAAGATATACTGATGCTACTGTAAAAAGAGATGCTCTACTGTAATAATGGATTTATTTTTCTATAGTTGTCTGTCATCTACTGATTTTGTGAACCATGTTTAGCTATATGCAGGGTTCACTAATACAAACTCAAGGTCACTTAGCTTTGGGATGATGTCTTGCAGAAAACTTAATAAAAAAAACCATGCTTTTCTTGTTCTGTTTTAGTGTGCAATTGTTACTGACAGTCATTTGGATTGAAAGCAACGCAGATGGTAGTGCATCAACAGTCTTCAAATACAATTGAATTTCTTATTTTTCAGTAACAATCTCAGATAATCCCTCTTTCCTAAGATTTGTACAGATAGAGGGATTGTGGGGATGGCCTTAAGGAAGACCACATGCTTTCTCTAAATACAAGTACACAACTTGCAATAATTTTGAGGCACCATGTGAATTCATCACAGAGAATTTATCACACTCTGCTGGCCATCTAGGCTTGTAAATTAATTTTATTGAATAATTTTCCCTACAGTTAGTGGTAAAATGACTTTCTGACTAGAATTACACAAGTTTGCCTTCAGTTTCCTCTGAGCATTTTGGATGGAAAATGGAAACCTAGTTCATTTTTCACTCTGCAATGAGTTACCATTCATTTTTTCAAAAACTACTTTTCTTTAGAGTAAGAAGTTAGCCAGTGTTTTAACATGTTCACTAATCAGTTGTTGTTGTGTTTTGCTTTGTTTCCCTGAGATATATTCTATGTTCTTTATGTGCACCAAAACCCAGAAATGTGGATTCTGTTATCATTTGGGCAATGCTTAGATGTAGAGCTTCAGTAACGTGCTTTAGGGATGTTATCTGTAGAGCACAGAAAGTCATTGGTTCCATATTTATTAGTGATGGTTGGATTATTCCATTGTAATTCATTTGGTGTTTCTTAAATGCTGCAACATAATAATACATGTTTCAGTGTTCTACATAACTTATAGATTTTGTACATGATTGTGGCCTGCTCTTAATCATTTTCACCACACATTCTCAACAGCATACAGGAATCCAGAATGTGACTTGTGCAGATCTAGCTAAGCTTACTAGGCTTAACTATAGATGCAGATTATTCACCCGCGTTCTTTCACCATTGCCATTTGCTTCATTACGAGAACAAATACAGACTTCCAGGATGGTATTACATTACTGTAGTACACTGTAAGGTTTAATTTTGCTGGTGACATTGCTTTTATGTGACACCATACCAGTTTGCAAGCAAAATCAAAATATTGCCTGTCATCTCACCTCAACTATGGGATATTAATGAGATTTGAACGAACAAATTTTATGGTAATTCCAGCAATTCAAACCAAGTATGACATCAGATGGCAAAAGAAATGAAAAAAAATCAGAAGGGTGAATTATTTCATATGCCCAGCAATCAGCAGGCCAGTCTGACATTACAGAGATGAACTATACAGCTTTGTTTGTCATGGAATTTCTGCCTGGATATGTAATATGGAAGCTGGAGATCTGTCAAAGGCACACCTGAGATACTTAAATACTTCTGAAAACCACCAAAGATTATGTGGAATTAAATTATAAAAGATGCCAGGATTCCTCATACATTGACTCTCTTATTGCAAAAGTTGTTCTTAAAAGAACATGTAAATATTTAAAGTATTTTAGAATTATAAGTGCTGCTTTGCCACTAATGGAACTCACAAAGGAGGCCTTATTAAAGAAATAGCTGCAGAACCACCTTTACATGGGTAAAAATATAACTTAATAACTTAGCAGAATAATTGAAGGACACCTCATTATGCATAGGGGTTAAGAAAGTTTTGGGTTTTTTTCATGTTCTAAGTGATCTTATGGCTTTTTGGAAAAAATCAGAGACTAAATACTTGTTCTGAGTGATCATTTCAGTGATTTCATTTGCTTTTAAAACATTTAGTCGTTACTGATATGCAAATCATTACCTCGGTTGTCACAACAAAAGCTATTGGTAATTTTTGCTGAGAATCATCGGAGAAACAAGAAATATGTCTTGTATATGTATAAGAAATATGTATAAGAAATAAGATCCCTCTATCCACCCTTCTTTTATGCTCAATGGCTTTCTTAGCACAGTTTTTAGTGCTTTTAAGTCCAATTCTGAAAGTCTCAAGAAGCATTTTCCTCCATTTTTCTAAGAAAATTAAAATAATTAAAAATCATCCTCTATCTGTCCTTTTACTGAATATATGAAAACTTCCCGTCTCCCCATTTGCAGTTATAATCTCTTGGTTTTGCTATTTTGATGAATTATTTGTTGTATATTTCATGCGTTATTCACTATTTCTCTTCAATCTCTTTTTTTTCCTAGAAATGCAGCATCTCTGAACTACTGCTCTGGATGGATCCATTTCTTTTTTCACATGAAAGTCCATTAGTGATCATTCTAAACCTCTATTATATTTTTCTGGTAGTTTCTTCCTGGTACAGGGTTCAAATGCGAGGTTCAAAGTGTTTCTTCTCTGCTTTGAGTGCCTTTTTCTTCCATAAATCACAAGGTGGATTTCCACATAACTAAGAAAATTCACAGTGTGGCTTGGTAACTAGCAATCAAAATCTCTTGACAGTGAGCAATTAAAATCTCTCCTTGGTGTTCTATAAATTAGAACGTTTCAATATAAGCTCACTGTTCATGCTGAGTGATCAATTACAAGTGCCTACATATGATTTTCCTGCCTTTAGGAATGGGCAATGGGCACGTTCCTATTTAGAGCACATTCCACCCACTGCAAAGAATGTGCAAAGTTGATACCCTGTTTGAATCACTTCCCCCCTGTCTTCCAGGGAGGCAATATTTCAGTCTGAAAGAAGTGAGAAGCGTCCTTAATATTCATGATAGATTTTAATGTAGATCTGATGAAACATTAACATACAGCTTCTTCCATCTGCACTTTAAAGCTCCTGGAAGATGTGCTAGAGCATTTTAGGCTGGATTTTCCTACGCAAGTAGGAAGTTTTTAGCTTTCTCTAAGCAATATGAGGCTGTTGAAATGATACGCCTTTATTTATAAAATAATTATTTGATGGATGCATATTTGAAATATACAGAATCATCTCTGGTTTGCCGTGCCTGAGACCAAAACTTGCTGAAGTTGTTTGCTTTTTGGTATCTGGAAACGTTTAATGTAGACATGTCTCTGATGCTGAAAACAAAATTTTGAAAGATTAGAACTTTGTGCATTTCAAGAGAGGCAGCAAGGCACAGCAACTGACATCTGCATTATTTATTAAACCACATGAACTTTGTCATACAGGATGATAAAACCTCCCACACAGGTGCAGCCACAGGTTGGAGAATGCTGGGGAGAGAGGAGAAAAGGATCTTATCATTCCCACACTCTTTATTCTGTTCCTTTCTCTTGTTGTTCTCACTTATTTGCTCCTGCATTTTGAAGGCAATTCACTTCCAAATCACTGCAACCCTCTATTCCCTGAGTTATATAGGGCTAGAACTAGAATTTAGTGTAGAATGAATGATTTACTTCACAATCTGATGCTTAGTCTCTATGTGATTACAGAATAAAGCAAGAAACAAACTGTGAGAGAATAATGAATAAATAGGAGGAGGGAGAAGAAAACAGAACAGAGGAAGCTAGTGAAAAGAGAGCTATAACACGCTTTTCATTCAAGTGATAATTGCTATGTCTGAGTTGTCATGCTGATGACACTACTGTCTATCTCAACTCAAACAAAGGTAGTTTTCCATGTAAACTAAGAGGCAGATGTGTCAAATTAATCCCTACTATATTTGTAGTAGTTTCAGTACAAGTACAGAAGACACAATTACTGCCTCCTAAAATTTATGGAATTGTCTCTGTATGACGCTTGGAGTGACAAAGGTGAACATGTTTGTAGGGAATAGAGCTGAGTGTATTTTGCAAAATTATAATCTATTGCATTTTTATCTTAAACATCACCCACACTACAACTGAAATGCACCAGAGTGCTTTTGTAGTTCTTCTTTGCCATAGACCAGCTGGTGGAGAATTTGAGTAAAGGAAACCAAACATGGCACTGGCCTTGAATATTTCTGAGTGCATCACTATAGAAGGTCAACAAGGACACTTGTTGGGAGCCATTTGAGAATTAGTTAATCAGGAATAATTTCATTCTGAATCACCTCTAGAGCTCTTCACAAATACAACCTTACAATTTTTTCTTCTCTCTTAAATCTATAATAATAACTCACTGAGCTCCCTCTTCCTAAGTCCTGTCATTGCTACATAGCATCATGGCACCACCTGAAAGGTTCAGATTTATTAGGAACAGTAAATTACTGCAGTAGTAGCATTTAGAAGGTATCTGAAAAATTAAGCTGACAGGAGGTGATGAATATACGTAGTTGTTCAGCAATATTCCATACTATTGATATTTATTAAGTACAATGTTTCATTTAGTATCTTCAAATATATAAATATAAATTTATACATATTCATTTCTCTCAGCTTTGGCAGGACAGATTTTCTCAGGAAGAATGGCATTAAAGTTGTTGGAAGTACTTTCCTTTTTTTTTCCTTCTAAACTCTTCAAGGTGTTGAAATAACTTCTCAAAACACCTCATTAGATGGGAGCATTTCTTTACTCGAGTACATGAAGCATCCATCTGACCCATCGTGTACATTTAGGACACCATCTTGAGGACACTCCCAGAAAGTGCCTTCTCACTGCATTTGAGATGTCAGAATTAGAAAGGTGTCCCAGGATTATGTCTGCAAAGAAACCTTGACAGTATACTGTTGCTTAAGGAGCATCCAATATCTCTGCAGTTACTTGATGTACAGTGCCTCATTTAATTAGACCTGAAAGTGTCATCCATAGGATCCAATTTATTCTGAATTTTGTTTCCTTATATATTGCACTGTGGAATAGGGATACTTGAAGGGAGCTGATCTCTTCTGAATTTGCATTGTTCATCTGTTCTTCCTGCAGTGGTCAGAATTCAAAGAAAGGTAAGAATTTTGCATAATGTGTCTTAAGAAAAGGTTACAGGATAATGCAATGCATGACAGTTGACTGCCTGTATTAAGGTTCTAGACAATATAATAAATTTCTTCACATAATGACCTGAAAGATTAGTTACACTTGATAAATGTAACTGGAGGGACATTCATTCATTCGGCTCAGATTTTTTTGCTTGCAGATTCACATTTATTTAAAGCAGTCTAAATGTATACTCTTTATAGATGGGAAAAATTTGTAATATATCCCTAAATCTCCAGATAATAAATACAGAGCGTTAAATTGCAAGCATTGCTAAAATCTTTTATGGGGATAGTGCTAATTCTCAGTCAGTTCTTGGAAAATAGATAGATTCTAAGTCGTCCTCAAAAAACCTAGGAGAAAAGAGGTAATAATTATAGGGATGAAGAAATACCTCAGCCAAAAAATTTCTGTGTTTCTATATTATATGGACAATATATGATACGAGGCAGGTCCCCATTACTGGCATTGCCCACGGCAAACCTCTGGTAATCCACATTTGTTGTGCTTGCCTTGCTTAGAGAGAGCCCAAAGTCTGCGTTACAGTAGCTGCTTCTGGAAGGAAGGCAGCAAAAGGCACAAAAATCCTGGCACCCTATGGCTGTTAATCCAACTGTCCAGCCTAGTTCTTCTCCTTGGTTATTTCCATGCCACTCCCTCATCACCGTTGGAAAATTTGGGGTTTTTTGGCTAGTCATTGAGAATCCTGGAGCTCAACTCATAAGTCAGGCATTTACTAGCACTAATTCATCCTGTTCAATATTTTTTAAGATATCGCTATTTTAATCTGGCTAAATAGCAACAAATCGCTGCCATAATTTATTTCTAAAAGCTATTACAGTTTAGAACTTTTAGGCAGACGTTGAGTTCTGATTCAATGACTTCTAGCAAAAACTGCCAGTGTAGTACTAGAGGAACACAGTAATCCAACTGGGAGTGACAACAATAAATTGTTTGCTTCAGTTTTGGAATTGAGAGTAGAAGGAAAATGATGAAACCTTCACTTTGGAACTGCTTGACAATTCACTGCTAATTCTGAGGACTTCTCTTTTTATAGCTCTCAGTATTCTTTCAAATCTATTTGTCTACAGAAAGAGCTGAAAGGATGCTATCAAACTTACATTTTTCTAAATAAGGTGTGACCTGGGTTATCTACCCAAGTTTTAAATTGCATCTTATGAAGACGAGTTCTTGCATTACAGGATTCTAAGGTCACGAAGGAGGATCAAGGAAGCTAAGTATCATCCAGATCAGTTCTGTAAGGCTGCATTTGCAGTAGATCATAATATTTAGCTGTGCCTCCAGTACACTGCAGGATTTTATATATTACGCTCTGTAAATAGAGGAGACTCCCTGTTCCTGACAGACTGCTGCAGAACAGGTAGTGATCTAATGAAAAGCAAAAGGAGACTGAGAAGGGGTTTGCCGGAGCCCTGTGTGATGTGAATGCTAACAAGTCCTCTCACGTCATCAGCTTCCCTGCTCTCAGCTCCCCCTCCCTCCCTTCCTTTCTCTTTTATGAGCCAGCTTGAAATCAGGGAATTACATGCTAAGGAAAACCCTTCAGCTAAACATATAATTATTCTGCACAGGATCAGTGCAGCACAGTTAATCAGTTTACCAACTGAATTAATTTTTTTTTCCATGTCTGCATCTCCTGTTGAGAGTGGAGAAATTCTAGATTTAAGGGGAGAAATTGGTTGCAGTTGTGAAGTGAATATCTGAAGCTGAGCATTTGTTATGAGAGGATCCTCTACTGCAGGCTGTTTGGGCAGACAAACCTTACTGCCACTCCTTGAGTAAAGGACTTCAAGTGGAGTTGTTCTTACAGGTGCTTGAGCCACCACTGGGTTATTCTTCTTATTTTACTGTCCAGGTGTTTTCTGAAAGTTAGAGCTGTATTTCATTGCATTGGATTGTTCCAAAGGGTTAATATTTATCTGGACACAGGTGCCAACCCACTGTGAAAGAATGACCCCGCCAAGCCCACCAAACTCTGTACAGGATTACCCTCCATTGTGCATGGACACATACTGTAAAATCGTGGAATTGTTCAAGCTGTTAGGGACCCTGAAAGGTCAGCTAGTGCAGGTCCCCTGGCTCCCCTGCAATAAGCAGGAACATCTTTGGCTGGATTTGGCCGAGGAGTGCTCACTGATAGCGTGCTGGCAACCGCAAAGTGTCTCTGAGTTCCACAGTAAGTGCAGAAGTTCATTGGCCAACAAGCACTAACATCTCCAGGTCAAAGAATTACAGATGTAATTATTGAAGCACATCTTGTCATTTAATCATGTTTATTAGAGGAAAAAGAGAACCAGCTTGTAAAGTATCGTGATAATTAATACCCGTGTAAGTTGTACAGGTAATATTTGTTTTCCCTGCTGTGCTGAAATAGAACTTAAGCAATGCAATGTAAAGTTCTTCCTCTTAAAGTAGATTTCAGAGTCCACAGTACATATCAGAGGAAAACAGTCAAGTTGTGGAAGAAATGGAGACATGCCAGAAGAAATACTCATTTTCTGAAGTGAAAAGCATTTACAGAAATTTTACATTTTGGAAAAACGATAAAGAAAAAAACCCTGCTTTTAAAAGTAACCTCACCATTCATGTTTCCACTCATCTGAAGAGTTTCTTTTTAATCACAGTGCCTTCTGCTATGTGTTTGCTAATCTTTACAAAATATTTTTTACGCTCTGAGGACAATTTCTTTTATACAAGTTGTTTCGAGCCTTAATTTCAGTCCTATATAAAGCTCTGGAATCAATTTCTAAAAACTTGCTTGGCCTTTTCAGGTTGTCCACAACCTCAGACGCAGTGCCCAAGCTGAATTACTGATGAATGCATTCCTGAGATAGGAACTGTGAATAAATACAAGATGCCAACTTGTCATAATAATGTTTCTTAGAGCGTAGTAATTTTTACTTTTTTTGGCAAGTAACATTTCCTTAAGGAAAAGGACAGAAGGACGTCTTCTCTTGGTTGAGACTTGGGCTACAGCTGCTTCTGCTAACAGCGCACCATAATCAGGATGCATTCTGGGTAGCCAGGTCTCAAACTATTAACATCATTTCTGTGTCTTACTCCCATCTACTATTCAATTACTTGGTCCTGCTGGTAGTCACTACTAGTTCATCTCATACCACGTACTGTAATAACCGTTCTAAAAACTAAGTTAAAGAATCTTTAATAGTTATGACAAATGCAAGTTAAAAAAACCAACATATTTACCTCTGCAATGTCTTACAACATGCAACCTTTAACCCACAGCTGACTGGACATTTTTAAGGAATAAAAAGGCACCTGTAATATTACATACATTGTTCATTAAGATGTTACTTTCCATGGTAAAGATAGTACTTCACATTTATAAAGTGTTTCCCCAAATGTTTTCACTGTACCTTTTAGTCCTGCTAAAAAAGCGTCCTCTCAGTCTAGATGACACCTAAAAGCTACATTAGTATGTGAATATTGCTACTTTGCAGGACTTTGATCTCTCTAGTGCATTCATAACCATTGAGAAGAATAATATAGATAATGGAGCTGACATACAGAATATACATAAATTAAAAGGAATTTTGCCCAGTGGTCACAACGGGGCAAATTTTATAAAATTAGGGATTTCTATGTACTTTTAAACTAATTTTGGAATGATTCCATTTGTGTTTGTTACATCTGTTCTTTGATTTCAATTGAAATGTGCATTTTATAAAAGCAAGCATTGGGATAAAACAGGAATGTGGTGAAAAAGGATATATATGTAACTTTACTGTTTGTAGATTTGTAACAGTCGTGTTACCAAGTGAAATATCTGTCTTGTGAATACTTCAGTGTTCACTGTATTATATATATGCATAAGCCCAGAGGCACAAGACTGACAATCCTGTCTACTCCAGACATCCTCATGGATGCAGGATGCAGTCTTTGTATGGAAATGTAACTGTCAAACAACTCAATACATTTAGGAATCTTTTGTTTTTGCTTCCTGTGGGTTAGAGTTTCCCAAGATGAAATTAGTTTTTTACACCAAAAATGATAAAAATTAGTAAGGAGTATTCTTACATTAAGCAACAAGTATTACATATACTGACATTCAATTTACGTAACAATTCAACCCATTAGTTAAAACAGCATAAGAAGGTCTACTTTATAAGTCTTTTACATACTTAATATAAAGGTGTAGATCAGAAGTCTCCTCTGCACTTACATTAGGTATTGATTTCAAATAATGCTACTGGAATATGGGAATCAATCCTGCACCTGATGGCTTTGGGATAGACCCCAATGACCTGCTTTACACCTCCCAATTAACCTGAGTTGACAAACACCTGAGACACGCATTCCCTTCAATACCATTCACTTCGCAGTACTGTATGCTTGCAGAATAGTTTGCTCAGAAGTGCGGTGCTGCTGATGGGCACTCCAACAGTCCCACTTCAGTTCTGTATGAGATGTATCTCAGCAAAATGAGATCTAAGCCATTCCCTTATTAACGATAACGCACTGAAAGCTTTAATGACATTATATTGGGTATCCAATTCATCCCTCCAATAAGTTCAGTAATCATATTACAGAAGTCATTTCCGTGAGTAATTCACAAACAAAATTTGCACCTCTTTTCCTTATATAATGGAGATCCATTAGAGCAGAAATCATTTGTCTCTAAGACAGGCAGCTCATCAGAAGCAGCGTGTAACAGCAATGCATTCCACTGTGGAAATACATTTTCCTCACTCAGGAGACATTTAAAATACTTCTCATCTTGAACAATTCTTCCCCCTCCCCTCCAAACCAAGCTGTATGTAACACTGCTGAGCATTATAAAGCAAAACATGTCACAGCTTATGGCTGTGTTGTGAAGCTGTAAACGTGCAGGGAAATTGTCATTCCAGTCAAGTTATCTGGAAGAGTTTCCCCTGTGAAGCTGTGCTCAGCACCGTGCGCTTCCCACTGCCCGCCCCACATCGGGCACAGGATGCACAGTCGGTACCGGGGCTGCCGGAGACGCAGAGCCTCGCACAGAGCAGCACAAGCTGGGAAGCCTGAACGAATCAGGACATGTCACCAAAGCATCAGGATTCCTCAGACCAGCCACCGGCGCCTTACGCTCCTTCTATCTCCCCAAACTACACCACGAGTGCTGCACAGACACTGCATCAGATCACCTGACGTGAACAGAACAGACCTAATCAGGGCAAATTTAAAGCAGCCAAACATAATAACGTTACACTGTGCAATGCATAATGGAGCCCTGAGACACAAATACTTTATGTCTGCGTTTTCCAACAAATGCATTAGATCCCTGCTCAGTTCCCAGCAGAAATTCTGACAACATGCTGTACAGCTTAAACAGCCTTGCTCTTCAGTCGTGCCTCTGAAAACTACTGTGCAAAGCAGCATATGGGTTATTAAAACTGAATAAACTCTTCCCAAAACAAAGAATACAGGAGCAGATACATATTTGCAAGGATCCAAAGTACAGACAATGCATGATAATAAACAATCATACCTTTCATCCAATCCACTACTTGCTTGGGCATCCACTTGCTAATAGGTTCCATAACGAGAGCCATCATCAGATCACTTATCATTCACACCAAAATCAGAGAAAGGAGAGAAAAAACGTATCAGAGCATGGCTGGGATAAGAGAGCTGTAGGATTTTACAGTGCAGTCCAAAGAGAAGATGATGCTTTGTCCCTCCAGGTTTCTCCTGCACTGATTCAGTAATGTATAAAATTACACTGCTTGATCAGCTCTGGCACCTCCCCCACTGCACACAGCCTGCAACGCTGGAGCACACTGAGCCAGGAAATGGTGCAGTACGTATAGACTTACAAGAGCCTCTACCCAGTGATCTACTTATTAGACTGGCACAAATATAAAATTGTATTACACAGAGAGCAATTGGAGCTGGAGCTATTCCAGGCACTGAGTTTTAAGGAGCTTTATTCCACAAGCTGTGGGATCTTCATCGGGGAAAATATCACCACTGTAACTTGATAGCAGATTGTCTCAGCTTCATTGTGAATATGCTGACTGTCATTCAATTTAAAGAGAAGATAGAAATATCAGAGTATCACTTGGCATCTGGCAAAATGCTGAGCTCCATCTTTACAATGCAAAATGTTGCTGAAGTCTTATCCTATATAATCATGTAATTCAGAATGTCAAACACAGGCTAAAAAGTCTCACCAAGATAAAACTATTGGAAGAAAATGCTTTCTTTTCAGGCCACATTCAGAGCCAGCCTGTGATCCTCACATTTTGTAGTGAAAAGTGACAGCATAGAAGGTTGGAGTCAATTTTCACTGCTACAGCACCCTTAACAGACAAGCGTAGTAAGTATTTTGATTGAAAGAGATGGAACTATTAGACAACCTCTCCCTTCTGTTAGGAATAAAAATGTTTTCAATATTCCTAATAATGAAGTTCATTACCTTATCAAAAGATGAAGGTGAAGCATCTTAGTGAGATGTGCTGGACAGTACTTTCTGGACCCGTTTATGATTGATTATGCCTCGTGCAGCAGCGTGTTCTGCATCATGTGGTTGAAGAGGTGTGTGCTTTCTGTTCAAGCCGTTGTCAGAGATGCACAGCCCCACCATTTTATCTTTGGAGGGAAAACTCGGACTCCAGAAGAAAGGCAGAACAAAGCAGTTCCAGCTTTCTTTCCGGTAACCTTCCACCCATGCCTTTTCTTCTGCACTGTTTCAAGCTCCAGTAGCATGCTAGAATAAGAAAATGATATTATTGCCATGTCTCCCTCACTCACCCCTCACACAAGGACCGTGTTGATTTATCTGTTCTCTCTTTCTTACATGAGGGAACATAAAAGATTTTTTGTGCTATGTGTTTGTGCTATGCTGTTTCGGGCTTCTTCTTTAAGTCTATATAGATAACAATGCAGACAAGCATCTTCTTTTCCCCCTGAAATGTCTCCAAAGGGATGCACCATCTCAGTTCAGTGATGCACTCTATCCTTTTTTATTTCTCGTTTTTGTGTTGGGAAGTAGTGTGATTAGTATTCCATGATGTATTTTGAGTGCTCAGAGCACAGATCTCCTATTGAAAAGGATTCACATCAATTATCCTTCAAGAAGGCTGTTTGCTGTTTCCAGCTGAACAGCATGTCAGCTTCCTCTGTGAGTTTTGGGAGACCACTTTCAGTAGCTTTAGTTCTAAATAGCTATTTACAATGGACATAATAATAGCAAAGATCTGAAGCACAACGTGCTTCTCTTTTTACATAATAGGGGACCAGAGCTGAGATATATGGAACAAATATTTGTTAGCTACTGGAAACTGTGCAAGATGTTTGGTTTAGGTCTATTTCTTTCTTAAAATTATTCTTAGAAAATTATCACCTCTCTTGGATTCTTCTGAGTTGAATACAAATATGAAAGAATTTGAGTTAAACTATGTTGTGTATGAATTTGGTATTTGGACATACTATGCTGGAAAACGCCATCATGATTGCTTGGACTGTTCTAGTTCCTGTAATTTGGCAGACGCTCTGTCAAGGTCCTTTTGTCTCACATTTCCTAACTATGCTTGACTGGGCAGACATTTTTGTATATTTGACATAGTTTTGCAAGAAGATGGAGTCTGAATTCAAAGCTCATCAGTGTCAGTGGGCATACTTCAATTCATTTTTATTGTGCTTTGATAACAAAAGAAGCCTCAAACCTATTATTTTAGAATCAATACTTCCATTTTCAGAATGAGAACTTTAAAAAAACTTTAATGTCCTGTTACTGATGTGTTCCACTAAAAGCAGGTTTGCATTTTCATTTACTCGTATGTTATTCACCACCATGTTGCCAGCTCCTCTCCTATGTTCTTTCTTCTGGCTAGTCCCAGTTTCTCTGTATTTGGAGACTCTACAAACTTCTGGGCAGCCATCTACTTTTTGTACTACTTTACAGGAATTAAATATTTAAGGTTGTTAAAAGTAGTAACTTTGTTTCTCTCCTTCCTTAGCAAATGATTTATTCATATATTCAGCTTCATTATCTGGTGCATAGATCAGTGAGCACTGCAGAAGCCTGTCAGTAATCAACCCAAAAAAAGGGGTTGATTACACCAACTTCTTTCATGGATACGTACGTTGTGACAGTCCAGGGAAAACTGTACCTTGGTGTTTCCTCTGCTTTTTGTTTTTTTATTTTGACACAGATTTATTTCTTGCACCCTACCATATGACAAACGGGACATGGGAAGGCCTTGTCTAGGTTAGAAATGGAATCCCTGTGACCAATCACAAAGCTCACTAATGAATGTAACTGGGCAATAGTTTAGGCCAAATGCAGTCAAGATGTGTTCAAGCTATTTCAATAAGCACAGTTCAAGTTGGAGCATAGCACTTTACAATATAGATTGTCCAGTGTGCCAGCTGAGGTAATGACTCTGAAATGAGTAAGCATGGAATGAGCCACCCACTGAGCTGTCCTTCTTATTACTGACACGGTTCCCAACATGGTGGTGCGGGAGTTAAATTGGCCAGGGCACAGTTATTGGCAGCCATAGGTCGGAGTAATAAAAGTCGCTAAACAAAAACTTTTAAAAATGTAAGCAAAACTCTCTAATCTCTAAAGTTACTCTGTGTGTTCTTCTGCCCACTTATTGCAAGGCTTCTGCCTGAATCTATCCCCCACTCTCTCTTGCATTGCTTCCTAATATCAGCATAAAAGAAACAATGCATTCCCATGATTACGTTTTTCTTCCAGGCTGAACACAGCAAACCAACAGAAAAAAAGATCAAGGAACATCTTTCTCACTATTTTTCTATCTAGGTCATGTAAATGAGAAATACTTTCTGACTGAAGTCTGCAAAGGCATCGGAGCAAAGTAAAGCATTTGAAGCAGGGAAAGGAAACAGACCTTTCACTGTATGGTGCACAGTTGTTGTCAAAGGCCCACAGAACATAATCCAGTAATTTCAGGTCACAATCACTGCTGTCATCCCTGCCAGCAAAGGCCTGAAACATAACAGGCTGGTGGAAAGATTTCAAGTCGCTCCTTCCCCACAATAATGCTGGTCGTTCTTTAGCTCTTCGGCATCGCCTGGTATCTCTGGGATTACTAATTAAACCATCAGTCTCTGTATTTTCATGGGCACCGTGGGAGGCAGTTAAATGTTCTTGTGTAGTTCATGGCTGGTGATAACTTTCCAATTAATGATTATGCTCAAACACAGTACGGCAGTTAGCTGGCCTAACACATCGAGCAATCATTTCTATTTCTTACATTTTTCATTTAGTAAGAATTATTCTCATATTCTTTGATGAAGAAATCACCCGTATGTTGTGAGATAAATTTTTATAGACAAGTAAGTTCAAGAAAATCTTGTAATAGTATTTGATAGCTGTTATGGAAAACATGAGCATACTGTTTCAGGTTAAATAAATCATGGATGCCCTCAAAAAGGGAAATGTAATGCAGCTGAGGACATTTACATGGGCTGCTCTGAAAGTAATGCCTTCCATTTTATCACATTGACCCATGATGTCAGAGACAGACATTGGTAGAATGGCAGTAGAGGTTGAACCTTCCCACCAATATGCCATGACATGTTGTTGCTGTGAGACAGACGGCAGCAGAGGGGCAGCCTGACAGAACAGATCTGACATGGAAGTGTGAGCAAAGCAAAGGGGTGGAATCGAATTCCTCCAGTTGAAAAAAAATGAATCCACTGACATCCACCAATATTTGCTGATTGTTTATAGAGACCAAACAGTGGGTGCAGCTCAGTAAGGTGATGGGTGGTGCGTTTCAGCAGTGGTGATGGCAACATGAAAGACAAGCCACGTTCCAGACAGCCAAACACAGCTATCACAGCACAAAATGAAGAGGTAATAGTGGTGACTATGACAAAAAACGGTGTTTTGTAGCTGAGGTTTTATCTATTAAACAGCATTATTGAGCTCTTTGTATCTCTTGTCTTTTCCAAGGAAATAAATAAGAGGCATTACTTTCAGAGCAACCTACATATATACTTTGAATTATTAATGCAAGTATATAGCAAAATCTCTGTGGGAATGACTGTCAATCTCTTGGTTATCATTAAACATTTTTTATCATGTATCATTCACGTATTAGGCAGCTCCTTCTTGCTGAAGATAACTTTTTAAAAGCAAAACAAAGCAAAACAATGTATCTAAATGACTAGTTTTGCTCAGTTCTAAGCCACATTCTTCCTGATGCTTCTTTCACCCATTCACTTCTCACTGCAACCTCCAGACTCTCCTAGTGTGAAGTCAGAGCGCAAGAAAACTGCCTTTGGTGCACCTGTAAGACAGCACCAAGGCTTCTGTGGAGAACCCCCTCACTTGAAAATTGGGTCAGGTGCACCAAGGCGGCATACTTTGCGTCTTCTCCAGCCGATACCCAGCCGTGCCGGGGGTTCGTTCCGCCCTGCGGAGGCACCGGCCGAGGATCTGCGGGCAGCCGCCGGACGCGGCCGTGCCGGAGGCTGCGGAGGCCGTTCGGCGCACGAGGCGCCCGCAGAGCCGCGAGCTGCGAGCGGCTCTGGCTGCCATCTGCTGGCTCCGCACCCGCCGCTCCGCGCTGGAGACGCGGCGGGGCGCCACCCGTGAGCGCGGTGCTGCGAGCGCAGCCGGCGCCGCAACCTGACGGCCATTCCGCCGTCTCTCTCAAGACTTTTCGCTGCCGATGAAGCCCTAAAAAAGGCGAGAAGCGTTGCCCTGCGGCCTCACCGGCGTTGATCCTCGGCGACGCGAATGTACCGAAATCTGGAACTTTGAAAGCGGGAAATCTTTTCGCCTGACAAAATAGGAAGAAAGCAGTTAATATTTACTGCAAATATTTGTTCTTAGAACATCTTACAGTATTATTATGGGAACCTGCTGCAGTGTCTAATTCGGTTGGAGGGATTGTATTAATATTCCAGCTTTTACATGGAGCTTCATAACAAATTTGTAGTTTTCATGCTCCATTAGGTGATATAACTGTTTTATTAATGACTGTTAGTGAAAATAAATGATATCTTACATTAATTTAGTATTAAAACACCCTTAAAATAGCTTGGAAATCAGGGCTAGCATTGCAAAAACACACAAAATATCCCATTTTCAGCACTATAGGAAAATTATTTTATAATCATTTGCTAAAAATATGTCTTGACATTTCTGAGGTGTTTTTGTGCAGTGCTTTCTTCTTAATATATTTTAGAGTTCATGAAAGCTCCTGCTCTGACATCCCTAGAGATTGAAGCCCTCCATTTAGCCACAAAACAGGTATAGTATGGACAGAGCAGTGCAAATTTCATCCTACCTTACCATCACTTTTATCATAATAAAATCATCTGTTTTTCTCAGAAACTGCCCTTCAGGTCTGTTACAATGCTTTGACATCAGCAGTGCTTTACATAAGATGGATTCTCTACACTACACATTCCTGGGGAAAAAAAACAGAGATAGAAAAGGCACTTTTTGAGGACATATCCAGGGTTTTGATCATATTCTGTATGTGTTAATAGCAAAGATATCTAAAGCCATACAAAAAGCAAACAAACAAAACCATAAAGAATATAATTATTTCTGTGTATGTATGTGTATGTATATAAGTGTAAATACTTTGACCTTGGTGAAGATACTGCGAAGTTACAGCAGGAATTTTTTTTTTTGCCCAAGATGAACTAGCTGATGCTTGACTAGGATTGCAAATGGTTTCCTGAGCAAAAAATACAGAAATGTTTTCATATTTAAGGGAATTAGGATCATCTATTTTATGTTTAGCCTGCTCGATATTATCACCACCACCTTTACAGCCTTCTGAACAGCTCCTGTAGGCTGGCGCTCTGAAACCTGTCAACCACTGTGACAATCTTCAAAGCATAGACACAAGAAAGAAGGTACCTTGAAGAAGCACGTGTCACCTTTTATATGGATGCTTTTATACAGAGACTTGAACCACCAGAAGTAGGCACTTCTACCTCCCTGCAGAACAGAAACTTCACGAGGATACAGATATTTAAGTCTTAACTTTCAGCTGCTGGAAAACAGAGAGGATTGACTGTACAGGTACCTCATCTGCATAATTTCTCTCATAAGCTTGCATAATTAATGTATTCAGCTTGCCATCATCAGCTTCATAAAAAGGGAACAAGTACAGAAAGATCATTTCTTGTAATTCTTCTACATACAAAATGACTAGAAAGTTTTGATAAATTCAGAACTGACTGGATACTGTGACTAAATTAATCCAAAACAGGAATCTCTTGCAGCAGTCTAATTGAGTCTCTAGTATGAAATGTGTTGGTGGCCCTGCATGTGGCAGGGGATTGGAGATTCATGATCCTTCAGGTCCCTTCCAACCCTGGCCATTCTGTGATTCTGTGTGATTCTGTGAGTCTCAAATGGCTCTTGTTACCTCCAGGGTGGGTCATACTGCACAAGGTAGACATGGGGTAGATGATGCAGAGAGCATCAGCAGACTGGTTAAGATCCATCCAGTGCAGATGTTTACTAATGCTGATATTGTGATGCCTGAATGACATGGGAAAGTCTTAGGACCTGCACTTCAGGGTCTTCAAGGTGCTGTCACTCAATGAGCAATGGTGAGTGCGTTGCAGCAGGCATGCAAGGAGCTTTCCCAATCCTGCATGCCCTGACAGCATTCCTGTGCTCCTTTGTGTCCAGACCTCTTTTCCATATCCTATAGATTTTCTTCTTCCATTGTTATTATTCCACTATTAGAATATTTGTTAATAGTATGTTTCATTCCCCACCAGTATGTCCGTAGTCATTTGTATACAACATAATTTATTTCCGTTCTTTTCCCTTCTTCTAGTAAATAAATTGAAAATATGTAATTATTTGATAAAAACAGAAAAACTGGTTAATAAACTTCCTCTGCAAGAATCAGATAACCATCTATAAGCAATAAACCATCTGCTTCTCACTGCATTAGGTAAACCGTATTACTTTGGAAAAAAATAACAATAATGGGAAACTTGACAACAGTAATAAAACTTCCCAACTATTGATACCAGATTCCATTGTTATTCATTATTTGCTGGCTGGATAGCAGGCTTTGAAATAACATTTCCCGTTGATTTTCCTAATGCCTCTGGGGAATGTGATCTGTATACTTTTTTGGCTGCATGTATTTTTTGGCATTTATTGTCAGAAGAAAGCAGTTCCGTAGCATTGCAATGGGCCTGGCTTGCCATTGAGGAACACCAGTGGTAAAGAAGAGAAAAGCTCGAGTTCAGGCAAAAAGGAGGGCACTGGAGTATAATCAAGGCAATGATGTGTTGTAGTATTCCACTGAGAAAAGGCATTTTATTATTTTGCTCTTCAGCATCTTCTTCTGTGTCATTTCGTGCTAAAATTTGCCTTATAGAAATATTTCAACAGGGGCTTAAATATTAAAAGAGTCACTTGTGCCTTGCAGAGATATCTGATGGGGTCACTCAGGATGTGCTGGCAAACAGGATGTCAGATTCATAAAATTATAACAATTATTATGATGCCATCTTTATTTTCCTGTGTGATTCTCAATTCAAGCCTGCCTTTCAAGTTGCCAAGTGAATGGTGACAGGCAAAGCTTTTCTTTAAGGCATTCTCAAGATGGCTTTTGCTTTATCTTAGCATCTCTGCAAAGCTCTTCTATTATTAGGTCTTTCTAATGCCTTGGTCAAAGCCTCAGAGATTATTCTTCTACTTTATACTCCAATAGCCTCTTCATTCATGATGTTTAGTTAGACTAAATATTTGCCTGGAGGACAGGCTGTGCAGTGAATATGGAGATATTCCCAGCACATGACTAGAGCCTTTTCTTTTCTTTTTCTTCTTTTTTTTTTTTTTTTTTTGCCTTAATATTGTGAACAGAAGAAGAGAAATAATAATCTGAAAGCTAAAAAAATAAAATTCATGTAGGCTGCTTATACCTGTCAGACTAATCTAATGTCCAGACATTCCCTTCAGCATGTTTATCTGGGGAAATTCATTATGTGAAGCTTCCTGTACTTCTCTGTGAATGACTAGTGGATAAAACGTTAAGTTTAAGTGCGTGGCTTTTAAATGTAGAGCTAGAATTTGTTGGTCCTTGCTGCAGTAACATAGACACAAAACAGACACCCTTTAACACTGAAAGAGATCAAGAAGATGGTGTTTCCTGTTGTGGTTTCCAGTACATCCCACCAGCATGATCTTTGCTCTTAACCATGAGCCTTTGTATCAGCAACTGTTTTTCCTCCAGTAATTTGTTTGTCAGGACTTTTCCTTTGCTCTTTTCACTTCACACAGCTCTGCTCTCTCTTACATGCAAAGGTAGCTTTATATTTAAAGAACTTGGAAACAAACAACATGTTTTCCTTTTCTTGTAAAAATGCACTTGAGCAACCTTAAACCCTTAGATGGTGACAATACGTGCTCTGATCAGGTGGAAGTAGATTTAAACTAATTATGGAGAACTGAAAAGCTCTGAATCTGTGGTGCTGCCAGCTTTCACTTCTCTTTCTCCTGCAGCTACAAGTTGTGTGAGATCAGCTCCAAATAAAAGATCTGCTCTTCTGAAGTCTAAAATACTAAAAGCAGATACTAAAAGCTGTATCTGAACTCTGGCCATCTGCATCACCTCCTCCTCCTCACTCTTCCTCCTCCCGACCAATGGCCCTTCCTTCAGGTGTCTCGGCAGCCCTCCAGCCACAGTCCATTTGTTCCCTTGAAGCGCAGGGTTGTGCTCACATGTCCTGCCAACAAAGAGCAACCACAGTTTGAGTGTTAAAATTTGGGAACAGTCTTTTAATCTTTCTTTGTTTCAGGGGTTTCCAATAGTTACAGCAACCCTTTAAATGCTCTCGTTTCTGATGGCAAACTATGGAGTGTTTCCTTAGGACCTGTCCTCCACGTCCATGTAAGAACTATTTTCTTTCCGGGTCTGTTGAGGAGTCTATCTTCTCTTTCACGGGCACTTCAGAATGACAGAAGGCTGCATTTTAAGCTCTTAGTGGAGATTGTCCCTGGCCTAGGAGAACAATCAGAAATGCACCCTAATGGCTGCAAGTAGCACAGATATGTCTGAGACCCAGCCCTGCCCTTGGAGTGCTGCTACGTGTCCATCAGCAATTTCCCATGTCACTAAGTTTTACTATTTTTGTACCTCAGACTTCTGTTTCATTTCCCAGAAGAATTCAGTCCAACAGCTGCAATACAAAGGTTTTTAGTTTTTTGGTTTTTTGGTTTTTTTTTTTCAGTAGGAAAACATCTCCTGCCATTCGTTTTTATTTATTTTATTATTCTCTCTCTGTGTGTGTGTGTGTGTGGTTTTGTCTTTTTTAGGTCAGGGCAGTAGCAGCAGCAGACACTTCTGCCTATAAAACCTCTCTGCATGTGGTTAGTGCTGCAAGTCAGCGCTGTGAAAAGGTAAGAGGAACAGGAATTCTGCTAAGAACCAACTCTCATTTAATGGTCCCTGTAGAGAAGGCCCTGTGCCTTCCCTCAGGTAGAGCACAGTGATTTTAGTGCCTGTTTCCCCAACTTTCAGAATGGATTCAGACTCCAATCCTCATGGCTTCTTCGATCTGCTTTTAATTACTAGGGAGGATAAAGGAGACCATTCTATGATTTGATGATTCTTGATTGTAAATATAGCTGAAAATTTCTCCCTGGGTTTAGCTGACATGAGGACTGCTGCTGCCTGACTCCTCAGCTCATCTCTCTCACTGTGACATTGGTCCAAGGTCCCCCATTATTTGGGATGGGGACAGCTGTGCAGCTCACAAGCAGACACAGGAGCACAGGGGAGCAGCAGGAGTGACTTAAGGCACGGTCACTCACACCTGCAGCATGCAAGTTTAAACACAGACCTAAGCCTTATATTCCAGTATGAGTTGACTTTTCATTATAGTTGCTCCAAGGCTAATCTCAGGATAATAACCTTCCATCGTACAAGCTACACATTTAACATCTTCTCACTGCTTTGATGGAGGCGTGTAACTGTGCAGCCAACCTAAATTCATTTAAAGCAGTTAGAAAAACATGTTGATTTCGTTCATCTATCTATGGACCTATGAATATTAGTTCCATCTATTATTTACAAATTGTTTTTTTCATTCTAAACTGAAACGCCATTGCTTTTGTTTAATGCTGGCTGCAAGCTTTACTCACGAAGAGCCACGTTCTCTGCATTTCTGTATCGTATCTTTTTAATAAACATCTACGATTCTACAACTACGTATCTAAGAAAGCCCTTACACTTTTTTTTAGATCACTAATTTTGTTTTATTGCTGCTTTCTCACACTACATCACCATGAAATTGAACAGAATATTTTTCTTGTTATACACATTGAATAATTCAGTATATTTGAATGTTATCCTTATGCATATCGATATTTATAATCTCCTAGGGAGAAAAGCTGTTTTGTTGTGTTCTTTTTGTTTGTTTGTTTGTTTAAGCACAGTTTACTTTCATATTTCTACTTATTCATGAAAAACATGAAGATAAAAAATAGTTTAGGCCAAACATTTTGTTGAAAGCTTTCCTCCTAAAATTCTTAATTGCATTATTTTACACAACCAAAAATACACACCAGTCTGAAACATGAAAAGGCAACAGAATGAAAGGTGAATTTTGAAATTCATTTATGGTAAATAGCAATGTAAACAAATTGCTAATACATCTTTGATGAAGTTTTCAGGTAGGACATTGACCTGTTCATAACTGAAATATACTCAGAAGATAAAAGTTAATTCTTTTTGCTATTAAAATATCATTGGAATCAAAACTTTCTAGGAATTGTGATGTTTTCTTTGCTATTTTTCCACTTTTGATCTCAAGAAAAGGGGTGATTTTAAAACTTGCTATGCTTTTGATGCCATTTTGACTCCAGGCTCAGAGTTTCCTTGCATGTTTTGTTTTATTCAAGTGCTTCATTCAACCAGAAGGTGTTTAGTCTGAGGTTGGTTTACATTCATTAAATACTTAAATAATTTTTCAGACATCTGAGACTTTTTTTTTAAACTTACCATTTCCAAATAAAATACAGTTGAGATTTTCAAAAAGAACTCTTTACATGAATAACTCCATTTCAGATCAATTATTGAGGTTACAGGCTGAAGTATTTCTAAGGAGCCTCTCCAAAGAAACAGCCACTTTTGCATAAATACTGAAATCATCCTGCCAAAAAAATAAAATTAAATTAAAAAGTGTTTGAGAGCCGCTACTTTGTGTTGCCAAATGAACAGTACACAATTTCGTATGGCAATTACTTTTGTAAAGGAATTTTATAGATAATGACAGACTATACTGTCTATGCATTTTATCTAAATGCTGTCCAAGTATTCTAAACAGATAATTTGGAAGCTGGAAGCATGGCGTGCCGTCCACATTTCTTAAACCTTTTTTTTGTGAGGCCTGGATACCGGTGTAAGTGGCCACTGAGGACATCTGCAGCACTGACAGCTAGGCAGAGCTACGTGGATGTTTTGGCTGAGGCCACTGACCCCTGGCGCAGCGCTTAGGATGCGCTGTCTGCCTTGAAGGATGTGGAAGGCCACTGGCTGTCCACAGCTGGTGCCTGGTTTTCCAGGCACAAAATCTGATTAGAAACTAGTATTTTGCCAGGGTTTGCCACAGAAGAGATTTCAAAGACAAGAGCGCTGTATACTGATTAAATGACATTTTTCTGCAAGTATCAAAGCAGCAGAGTTACTTTCCAAAGACTTGCGCATCCACACTCTTAGGATGCCAAAGCAGATCACTAACTGCATTCTCCTGTTATTTAAATGTTCAATTGATGTTCTATTTTAGGTTTACTAAAAAAAAAAGAGAGAGAGACAAAGGCGAGTCTATCTAGATCCAAAAATAGCAGCTCTGCTGACCTGCTTATCCATTTCTTGTCTCATAAAAGATGCAACACTGGAGGAAAACAAAATTTACCAATGCATTAGAGAACCTCTTAACTTTCTGACAAGCATTTCAAAGGTTAATCAGTGTATTTAATTTTGGGTTAGGCAGATTTATTTATTTTAGCAAGTCGTTAGCTGGTAATTAGCCAGTCAATGCACTGTTAGACATGGAAAATACTTAAATGCATAAAATCAGGTGAAAATCTGTATAAAATATCACATCCAAGTGTATGAAATCTGAATAATAAGAAATTTCTAGAAACATATAATAAAATATATTTCTTTGTACAGTTTGTATGAGGTGCAACAAAAACAAATTTGTTTTTGTGTTCCCCACCTCAGTTCTGCTTGAAATTGAGTGTAAAAGGGCTGCAGACACCCTCTCCTATGCACTTGGACCCTACCTTCTCTGCACATGGCTTTGTACTGAAATGTTTTCTTTTTCTATTGTCATGCTTATTACCACTGAGTAATAGTCATTTTCCATAGGGAGGCCGGGGTGACCGAGCGTGCAGGCTGATGCTGACTGGCCTGGAGGTCAAGCAGGCTTGGAAGACTGAATGTCACAGATTTTCTTCTGATAGTTTGCTGGCTTTCCTCAGAATTTCTTCTATATTGAATTATCATTATTAGCAACTTCCTATGAAAGAAGCATTCATCAGAATTTCTCTGACCTATTCATGTCCATGAAGGATTTTTTTGCCTGAAGTAAAAAAGCCTTTGGGCTTTTAACTTCGCCTTTTCTTTCTACAGGAATGAAAATGATGGTCTGTGTCAATTAGAATATATTCCTGCCTTAATACCACTTAAGGAAAGCATAAGTGCCTGGTTTTACTTGGAAAGTGGTTATTCTAATTATCTTAAATTTGCAAGAATTTGACTCAATAGAAACAACTTGACATTTAGTTTGAAAGGTCTAAATGTTTCTGTACAGTTCAGATAACAACCTTGCTGGTAAGATACTCTTTTTTTTTTTTTTTTTTTTTTATTTCCCCCCCAGATGACACTACAAATACAAAAAGTTAATTTGCAAATGTTTTCCCAAAATAAAATGACTTATGTGGACTATCAGCACAGCTGACGCAGATCCTGCTTATGTACAATCCTAGGCAACAGAATCTACACAGAAGTTGGGCTATTTGCTTTTCTTGAATCCTCCCTGGCTTTATATGCTTTCAAATCTTTTCTAATCCTTGCTGAAGGGCAGAGCTAATTAACCTGAGAACAGTGCTACTCTACTGCTTTTAACTACAATGACATACCTGCACAACACTGAGCCGTGTCTGCAGATGTATCAAGTAGCTCAGGGAAAAAATATGTTTGCAGTGTCACAAAGCCACCTTTCTGTCCCCTTCCTATGACACACAAAGGATAGCTCTCCTGCTGCAAGGCATCAGAGCCATGCAGTTTGCTGCACTGTGCCTACAATATCTGATTGATGGCAAACATTATGAATTTATTTACTTCCATGCTTTATATTTACAAAAGCACACTAGTTCAAGACATTCATGGCCCTGTTTCATTGCTCTGCTTTCCCTTAGCACGCAAAGTGATGCTTGGCATCTCCTCTGTAGTCCAGTTTCCACATTGCTTTGAAGCAAACAACTGCTTGAAAACCACTTTGAAGCAATGCTTCCTTGAAGCTCTACAACTATAATGTGTTGACTGCTGGCTTCACTCTCCATTTTTTTTAATTCCCAGAAGAAACTGATGACTTAACTGAAAGCTTAATCTTGATGGGTTGCAGCATGCTGTACTATTCCTCTTAGCTGTGAATCCAAGATGATCACTGCAATTTGGGTCCACCGAGCAGATCTATCAACTGAATAGCATGACAGGTTGCTGCTGGTTTTGCCTTTGGATATTTACTGAAATAGACTGCTAACAGCCATTGTCGTGGGGTCTTTGTTTTGCTTTGTTTTCATGTTATTCCTAAAAAAAGAGATTGTTTTACTCTTCATCTAATGGCAGGGCAGAGCAGGAGCTGGGGATCCACATGGGGTGGGGGCCTGCTCCAGGACCAAGGCACCCAGAGGCTGTTGTGGGCTATGGGGCGGCCCCTGAAGGGCTGCTCAGGGCCAGTGTCATTTTAACCCTCACGTTAGGAAGCCACGACTATGACCATCTGTCTTTCCAGATGCCACTGAGTTCACCTTTTCTAATTCAGATTTTTAATTTAAATCATTTTTGGAGTCATCCTGGTGTGCTAAAGCATTCCTAGGACTCACTGCTATCCATCTACTTGTACACATACTGCCACTGCACCTGGTTTAACAGAACCTGAGTTGTTGTGTGGCTAGTTACAAATACTATATACATTGAAGTTTTCTATTTGTATTTTTAGAGGAAACCAAGTGACAAGCTGACTAAAGAGTGAATCATTAAGTGCTAGTGGTGCAGACCTTACTCTGACCCAAAATTGCAGCATTTGAACAGATGGTGTAATGACAGTGGATTCCAAACCGCAGTTCTCAGTAGCAGTTTGTAACAGAGTGGCATGACTATCCCTGTCACTGTGAATGCCACGAAGGAGCAAGCAGTCTGCACACCTTTCACCACACATTATTGACTCTATCTACTCATGGCATCTTTAGTTGCTGTTGTTGTTTGGTTGGTTGGTTTTGTGTTTTGTTTGGTTTTGCAGTTTTTCATCTTCTTAGGAAAAAAACAGTTTTCAGAACAATGATAAATAAGACTCTCTCATGTTATGTAGGGTTGCCCTGATTTTACTCCCTACAGAATAAAAGAGCATAACTTCTATCACTGCTGAAACTGATACAGCCGCTAAAGGAATGCTGCTTGTTTTTGCTATATTCATTACAAATAATATAAAATATTCTCCAAAAATATACCTGATAATTGAAAGGGCATATGATTGATATTAATATTAATTAAGAAAATCGTAAATGATCCAACAGCAGGAAAGTGAAACATTTTACAAGACTAAAGCAGCAACAGAAAGCCTGTTTCAGTAAATGTCCCACGTTCCATAGCAGTCATGTGGCAAATACCATTATGATGATACTGTCAGGAAACTCCATTTCTCACAGCTCATCTTCGGCACGTTAAAATATGATAGAAACTGTATTTCTGTTATCTAAACCACTGATTGTTTGAATTACAAATGAGTAGAGCGCTCTGTGCGTGTTCTTTAACCCAAATCAACTACAGTCAGCCATTGTAAGAGAAAGGATATAAGGCTCAAAAGGCTTTTAATATTATCCAAAATATTTGTCCTCTGCTTCCAGTATTCTTATCTTGCTTTTGAAAGGAGACGACTCTATTTCTGCACTGAATGCTGCTTTCAAGTGCATCACCAGAGCAGCACTGCTTGATGATAACAAGCGCTGGTGACAGCGGCTAGGCCTGGATCTAAAGGAGATTTGGCATCCTGTCCTGACTAAAGAGAGAAAAAAGGGCATTTTCTAGATACGGTTGTTCCAGAAGAAGCATCTTTTAGGAACTCAACAGTACAAATTATATTACCAGTGGATAGTTGCAGTGATTGGGAAATGTAACCATCTCCTACTCTTAAAAAATCCTCCCTTGAATATTACATCATTCCATTTCATCTGGACTGAGATTAAAGATTCTACATATGAAGTAAAAGAGATTGGAATCGATAATGTAGTTCTACCACAAGTAGGTTTTAAAGAAATTATTTAAACAAAGAGTGATTGTTGCAAAAGTGCCTGCAGAGCTTTGAAATGATTGGTTTCTTCCCTGAAACAAGTAATTCGCCTCTAACCAATTCCCTCTGCGTGCAAGTAAAGCAATATGACAGGCTTAGTAGAAAATTATTTGCCATCAAATCATCAGTACTTCAATTTTATTATCTCAAAGACAGAAATAGACTGTTTTGTAAACATGTTTCTTATGAGGACAGGTTTCTAATGAGTGATGGCAGTTTGTGATAAGATTTTTTGCAAAATATATGCAGTGCTGTGGTATTGAACAAAGCAAGAATTTTCTTTACAAAAGACAAGAGTTCTCTCCTAAAGAGGATGTCTAGGAACCAGGCTGTGCTTTTAGAGAAATTCACAAGAAAGTATTTTTGATAAAGCAGTTAAGGATGTGTTGTACTGTAGACCAAGAAAATGGGAAGAAAAAAAAAAAAGAAAAAAAGAAAAAAAAAAGCAAAAAGCAAAGCAAACATCTTTAAAAAATAATCAACTGAGGAACTGCCAGTTCAGGAACACAGCTGATTTTCCACCTCCGAAAATGTCAAGCAGCATATCGGTGTGATGTACAATCAGCATCCTGAAGGTGGCATATGGTGGAGTTAATAAAGATACTGAACGTAACGTGAGGAAGAATTTAAACACTCAGTTTGCAGACTAAAAGCTTTAAGACAGTGGCACTCCTTCTTGGGGCACAATACATGCTGTGTAGAACAGCTGTGTTCTGAGTGCAGTGAGAATTGCAGGATTAGGCAGAGCAGACTGCAACTCCGCATCTGCAGATTGGGTTTACAATACTTCAAGTAGTGGAAATAAAAACTGTGAAGACTGTAATGTGAGAAAACTAGAAAGGAGCAGAATGTTCTGAAAAGCAGTACAACTGAAGAGTTCCCTCAAACTGAAAACATACAGCTGCACCCTGGCCCGCAAAGCCAAGAAATGCAGGCATCTGAAGGGGATGGAATGGCTTCAGAAAGATTTTCTGGTTGCGGGGCATTATTGCTTTGGAAAATCACAGAATCACAGACTGATGGCCAGGGTTGGAAGGGACCTCAAGGATCATGAATCTCCAACCCCCTGCCACACGCAGGGCCACCAACCTCCCCATTTAATACCAGACCAGGCTGCTCAGGGCCCCATCCAATCTGGCCTTGAACACCTCCAGGGATGGAGCATCCAAAACCTCTCTGGACAGCTGTTCCAGCACCTCACCACGCTCTCTGTAAAGAATTTCCCCCTAAATCCAACCTAAATGTTCCCTCCCTCAACTTAAAACGATTTCCCCTTGTCCTGCTGTTAATATAAAATAAAACATAAAATAAATGCCCTTCCTTCCAGGAATTCTGTAGTAATGGTCTGAAGCAGCAGACTGGTGGATTCTGTGCAGTACACATCACAGACTGGAAGAACAATGAATTGAGTTGCAAAGGTTTTTAAGAACAGGTCAATTGTATAGGAGTGATAAGAAGGAAAAAAGTATGGGGTTTTCTTCCCAGTTCTTTTTTTTCTTCCTATCCGTACTGTTTTTGTTTTCATTTCCATTTAAAGTTTTTTTTTTTTTCTTTTTCAAATTTGTGCTATTAAAAATGCCTTTGATAAACAAACCAATGGATGGAAGACCAATATTAAATTCTTCTTTCTCTTTTCTCTTTCCAGTTTTGGTACAGAAGAGTTTTATGTGTTCCACAAGTTCATCTTTCACATGGCTCATCATTAGAAAAACACTCAAAGGTAATAAAAATAAAAAGCAAAGGCATTCTTGATTTTCATAAAAAATATCCCAAGGAGTAAAAGAGCAGAACAAATCCCTGCAATACACACACAGCCAGGCTCTTCTGTAGCTTTTTTTTTTTTTTTTCCAGAAGCACCAGCTGTTTTTTGCATACCAGCATAAGGGACACATTTGCAGATGCAGTTTATGGGAGTTTTGTTTATGCACTGGGTGGGGGTTAACAGTTAATTTTAATTAATATGGCAACACCAAATTCAAAGAAGATGGGAAAACTGTAAGTCTCCTAAGACCACTACTGCTGGCTGTGCCTGTGGATGCAGAAAAGGTCTGCATGGAATTTTCCACATCAACATTTTTACTGAGTTTTACATGCTGTAATCATTTCTCCTTCTTTATTTCACAAGAAACCTCCTGATTTAGCAGGTCTTTATTTATACTCTTGTGTAATTCCAGTCTTTAGTGTGTCTTCATAGCATTTCTGTGAATCAGAGAAATACCACTGCTGTCATTTCAAGTGACAGTTCATGAAGAAGAGCCTGTGACAGGGCAGGCACCTGACCGCACAGCTCTGTTTTATGAGCAGCTGGCACCTGGGCAAAGCCAACCACATGGACACAAAAAGAGTGGCACACTCATTCATGGAAACAAGCAAATGAATAGCAGGCAACTTGGATTCAAAATTAAATCATGTCAAAGCAATCTAAGTTTCCCCCGTGACAAATAATGAGCCTTGTGTAGACATGAAGCAGTGAATGTCACACTTCTTGGCGAAGGCAGTGCTGTTGGCAGTGTCAGCGCTCTTGCAGTGAAGCTGGGGAAACGAAGCCTCTGACCTGAGGAACTGCTCAGAGAATGGTCATAAAATGGTTCTGACCAAATGAAAGGTGAGGGCAGGCTTTTTACTGTGATCAGTCTTGGGCCTGAAGTTCAGTAGATCTGCTCTGTGAATTTAACTTAGCTGACGATTCAGTAAAAACGTTAGCAAAAATTTTCTAACGAGGACAGTTGAGCACTGGAGAAACTGCAGTGATCAGTGGCGACTCGTTGTTACAGTTTCCCAAGCACAAGTTCAACATTTCTTTTAGGGAAAAGAGGGCGAATTCAGTGATGAGGTCCCACTTGGCCAATGCTGTACAACTGCATGTTTTAGTGCTGAAACATTTGACTGCTCCTTTCCATCCTGTTTGCACCTTCCGCTGAAAGCCACTGACTGTCAGGTCACAGCCAGATCTGGCATAGAAACCAATGAATAAGAGCAAAGCTGTCCTAGGAGAAGACTCTTCTTACTGGGTTGATTTTTTGGTTGGGTTGGTTGGCCTTGTTTATTTGTTTGTTTGTTTCTGGTGTTTTTTGTTTGTTTGTCTTTGTCATTGGCTTTCCTGTTCTTTCCCAGACTCAGCAGAAAGCCAAAAGAATGAGCTTGGGATGGAGGATGAGAAGATTGGGGTGATTTTACAGTTTGGTTCCTGACTGGGAATGCAAAACTGGGCTCTTGATCTACTCCATATCCACTATGGGAGCAGTGTGACAGACACACCCAGTGGCTGCCATTAAAGCAGGGCACACACAGCCCCAGAGCTCACAAATTCAGCCCAGTGTATGTCCTGCTGAGAAATTCTTTCTGCCACGCAGAAGTAACAACCCAGACTGAGCCAAGTAAATAACAGTAAGCTGAGCTAATTAGTTTAATGAGCTAATATGAAGTAGCTACATCAGAGTCTCACTTTGATGCTAATTCCCTCATGTACAGAGTCCTTTTATGTCCCAGGCTGCTGTTCAAACCACTGGACCAATTTGCCAGCCTCTGTTAATTTAAGTCTGTTATTAATGAATGAGAAAGTGCATGGATCTGGTTGCAAGAGAAGGATATTTGCTTTATTTCATCCTGTCATAGCTTTTCCCTCTAGGTTTGTCTCGCTGAGAGGGAAGTCTCACTACCAGAGAAGGACATAAATAGTACAAAGTTTTTTCTGGAGCTCAGCTGCTGTACACAGTCCCTTTAGGCTCTGCAGAGTTTTAATGCTTTCTGGTAAAAGCATTGACTTCAGGTCTTCTAAACAAAAGTCACCAAGATGCTTCCAGCCTGTCCCTGTGTCTTCATAGCAGGAGCCCTTTAGCTTGTTTGTCTCTCTCCTGCCTTTTTTTAACTTAAATGTTCAGTTTACTTTTCTAAAGTGACTCCTATCTACTACTGAGTGCCCTTCTTCTACCTCACTCTTAACACTAGCATTACGGTGCTTTTTTGTTTCTTTTCAAATTTCTTTTCCTTTTCTTTTGCTATTCTTCTTGCTGAATATAGATTTTTCTGCTTCAGCTATTGGTCTTACCTTTCTTACTGAGTCAAATGTCTGTTACTGGGATCTGTACATCTTTTGTGTGGTCACAAGTCTGCATATTATCTTTTGATAACGTAAATACACATCTGAAGTCTTCTTTAAGAATGATTCCATGGCTTTTTGATATCTGCTGTAGAAAGGAGCACCTGTGAGCCCACCGTTAGCCAGAAAAGAGCCTTTGAAATAGTACTTTCTACTATTTATCATTTAACAAGTTTAATAAGCTGTATTTTATCAAATATCACTGTATCTTTTTCAAATGGTTTTTGAGAATGTCTCACCATTTTTGTTTCCTAGATTCCAGATAACGTGAAAACGTTGCAGTTTTCTCTGAAATCATCCCATAGCAAATCCCAAATCACCGTTTTCTGTAGAAGTGGTGTAGTGCTTTCATGATTGCACTATTTACTTTTCACAAGCAGAGTGTTGACGACACCAGAAGGGGTATCTAGAGGAAACACCAGCATAATACAAGACAGGATTTAAAATACATGAACTATCCCTGTTATTAAACTGAGGTGTTCAGTGCTACATCGAATTCGGTGTGACTGGGGGCTCATGCCCACAGAGATGCTCTGGCCCAGAAAAGCACAATCATCTCATCTGGGCCACACAACTGCACCACACAACTACTGCTATGACACAAGGCAAAGTAAAGACTGATCCTTTGCTGAAAACACTATCAGTAACAAAATCTTTAGCTAAATTAAGCTTTATTAATTGATGGATTGACTTTCCAATGTGGTAAAGGAAATGTAATTACAACGTGGACAGAACATGAGCAACTATTCAACTATTGAAAGGTACTCTAGAAGGACAACCCTTATTTGTGAGTGAACACACAGCTGCTTGTTCCTAGATGGAAACCCGGACAGAACGTTGGTGGCCAGAAGCAGAGTTAAATATATTAAAAACTGGTTTTAAAAATATGAGTAACAGATTGTAATACTGAAATAGCTGTACACACGTACTGACTGCTTTCCTGCTGCCAGTGCCAGCCCTTGTGTTTCCACCCAGCGCATTTGACGAGACCACATTAACATCACGGCACAAAATTAACCACATCATTTTCACACCAGAACTTGTGAACTATTCAGGGCAGCAACGGGGGAAGCCTGAAGGTTATTTATTAACGCAACAGGGCCTCGAATCCGCGGCTTCTAACTGCTATATCAGAGCCAATACAAGCAGACTGACGTGATTTCAAGCGTCCGCCACACCATGCAGCCCTCGGCAGGCTGCGTGCCGTCGAGCTTCCCGCCCTCGGGGCCGCGGCGTCCCTGCAGACACGGCCGGGCCGCACGATGCCGGCAGCGCTGCCTCGCGCCGCGGCTGGGCACAAAGGCACGGCGTGATGTCGACGCGGCGCCGGTGGGCGCGCGGGCATTGTGCGGCGCCCGGCCACGTGCCGCACGCGTGGGCTCTCAGCTGTACGCGTACTGATCTCAAGCTACGAAAAGTTTATTTCTTCACCGTCGCGATGCTCGCGTAATCGAAATCCTGCTCCTTTTCTATCTTCTCGATTTTACGGGACACACCTCCCCTCCTGCCCAACAGTAAAAGGCTGCAAAGTGCGGCCAATGCTGTTCGGCCACCATTCGGCACTCGCCGCCCCTCCACCGCCCGCTCGCGGCGCCCACCGCCGCCGCTCGGGGCGGGATGCCGGCAGGCGCGGGGCGCGGAGGGTCTGAGGGCGGCGGCGCCCCCCCGGACCGGGGGGCGGGGGCGAGCACCGTCCCGGCCGGCGCTGATCTCACGCTCCCATTGGCCGCTGTCTGCGCTGACGTCACGATCATGATGAGAATTAATGATCGGAGGCGCTGATTTCATTGTGTGACGCCGGGACCGACCCAGCCGAAACCGGCTGAATCCGGAGCCCCGAGCCCCCCAGACCGGCCCCGCGCAGCACGGTAAGCGGGGCCGGGCGGCGGCCGGGTCCCGGAGCCGAGGGATTCGGCCGGGGGCCGGGCCCGTGAGGCGCCGCGGCGGGGCCGGGCGGGCGGGAGGCGCCCCGGGGCCGGCGGCCCGA